>NC_044348.1:34101665-34384874 GCF_007364275.1 Archocentrus centrarchus
CCAGAGTCCATTTAAGAAATGTATTTATTTTGAATTCAGTTTTGGTTTTTGATGTTTTATTTTGCTAATTCAGTGTTTAACTTGGTATCACCATTAGGGGTGTGGGAAAAAATCAATACAGCATAGTATCACGATGTTTCACGTGGCGATATTATATCAGCACGGGGACACCAAATTTTGATATTTTATGAAACAAATTAAATTACCGAGAATACTAAAAACAAGAGGGCTCATCTTCATGCACCACCATCCCGAGATAACGTTAGCCGAGCAAACTTAGCTTAGCTTGACAGAACCGCTTCCTAATTCAGAGCAAGCTAAGGCTCAGTCACAGTAAAAAGAACAGGACCGCAGCCTCCTCAGTGGCTGCCTGGTGATTCTTTGTGAACATTTTTCATTGCAAGATGACTGCACAACTCACCTGACTGGAGGCAACCTTTCTGCAGTCGGTGTAAGTCACCGTCTGACTCGGACTGCAGGCGCTCTCAAAGAGATTGTGAAAGGTGTGCAAATATTTGCCATTTACTTTATAAATGCAGACAGATCACCAACAATTTGCCATCAGTCTGAACGAGTATTTGTCAATGAGCACAACTCCAGGAGACTCCACTCATCTGGCTGCCAGCTGGTTGTATTCTGATTATATTGCTATAGAGGGGAAGGTTACTGAGCATAAATGTAATAGTTAAATGTGACTTTCTGTGTATGTAGACAGCAATAGATATTTATCACAGTTTATCAAAGTTAATTGCTGTGCTATCAGAAACAGATTGCATGTAATTGCCAACTTGTCCCCATTCAGTTGCAGACTGATAGCAGAGGAAGTAATACGTGTTACTGCAATACTCAACATATCACAAAATCACAATAATATTTTAGCATGAGTGAGTTATAGTGATACAGTAATATTGTAATGTGGGATATCCGGTGATTCCCACCTATAGTTGTTACTATGGATATTCTTGTTGAGATGATTTCCATCATTGATTTCACTAAACATGCCGTCTTTAGCGGCTGCTGTTCAATCGATTGGTGCCAATTCATAAATCATAGTTGAAAAGTAGACCAAACTGAGTGGCTGTGCAGCTTAATACTTTAATTTTAAGACTGTTCCTTTAAATCATTATTCTGGCTCATATGTTCTCCTTCCATATTTCAGCATACACCTACTTCTATAAGGGTTCCAAGTACTGGAAGTTTGACAACCACCGTATGAAGAGCGAGCCAGGTTATCCAAAATCCATCCTGAGAGATTTCATGGGCTGCAGCGTAGACCTGGATCCCGACAGAGACACCGACACGGACTCGGGCCGCAAATATCCAGACGTGAACCGTCCGCCATTTAACCCGGACACAGGACGTGATGGTGACAAGGGCAAAGACCGGGACGGAACAGATCACGGAGGAACGGACAAAGACAAAGGCTCAGACGGTGACAAAGACGAAGACACTCGGGAGGGTCGTGAGGAAGGCACCAATGAGGTGGACGTGGTGCTGAAGGTGGACGACAGCCAGGAGCGGACCATGAACATCCTGATGGTAACCATCCCACTGGTCCTGGTGCTGTGCATCCTGGGACTGATCTACGCCATCATCAACACGCTGCAGAGCAAAGGGGCGCCACGCCTGCTGGTGCACTGCAAGCGCTCACTGCAGGACTGGGTCTGACCCCTGATATTAGGGGGTGCTGAACTTTGAACTTGATTTAGACCTTAGATACCCCCCCCCCCCCCCCCCCCCCCCCCCCCCCCCCCTCCTCTAATCTAGCCCTCTTCCTAGTGATCCATCTGTCTCTGTGCTCAGTGGCTCCTGCAACTCTGTGGTAGTAGATCCATGCAAATACTGTAATGATACATAGGCACACACAAACTAGATGCAAGCATAACTTATGTCTTACATTCTTACACACACACATACACACACGCACACAGTTACACAGACACACACACCACCCTAACCTCCTCCTGTCTCCCATGGTGCTCCACAATGCAGTGACTGTAGTCTATTTATATGAGAGAAGTTTGCACATAGTTTTTTTTTCTTGTTGTTTTGGTTCATTTTTTTGTGACTTTTTGTTGTCGTTGTTATTATTATTGCTTCTAAACCAGGAAGGCCGTTCTATTCTCTCTCGCGTCCCTGCACCGCCCTCCTCCCTCCCCTAATCTCCGTAGGGGCTTTTTCCTTGCTGATAACCTGACATCTGCCTTTGCTATCTCAGTTGCCACAAAAGAAAGAAATTCAAAGCATTTGAAGGATTTGTAGACGGACCACAGCGCTCCGAGCAGGGTTCAGAAGGGTCCTTTCCTTCCTCTCCTCAGCTCCGTGTTTCTCCTCTCTGTAGGAGAATCGGTGAGGAGCTGTTTGGGGACCTGCTATGAGCCCACATATTATTCTCCTCGACTCTTGTTGACAGTGATTAAGGGTGTGATTGTTACTCTGAAGGTTAATTCAGAGCTCAGTTTGTTAGTCAGATGGGAGCAGTTTTGGTTTTAAAGGATTATTATACCTTAAATGTTATTATTACAGTTTTGGTCATTTATATTAATAATAGCCCTGTATGTACAACACTGACTGTGAGATCTGTGAGGTATATCTCAGTCACCTGTGTGTGCTCAGAATGAAGCTACAGACAAAAGCTTTTAGCTTTTCTTACCATAAATACTGGGAGCAGCCTGTGTGGTTCTACCAGCACCTCCAGATTTTACTGGTGAACTCGTTATTTGTTCAGACCACGTAAAGAAGTGCAACATTACATTTGCTAGTAGGCAGCTTTGTTTCACTTTGGACTTATAATATAGTAGCTCTAAAGTGACATTTGTGTATTAAACTTATCAGTGACAAACTCGGCCGACACACAGCTTCTCTCCTGAAACATTTCGTTTTCCTGCTGTAAAAGTTTCCACATTTTAGCTTTCAGGCATTTGTTGTTTTTGTGCCAGCTAACAGAATCAGCTGTCGACACAATCACAGAACACATAATCAGCACAGACCTGTCAATTGGTTTCTCCTCCATTAATCAAGATTGCCTTAAGATAAACATAATATTATCTTTCACAGTGTTTTCATTTTTAATATCACCAGCTCGACTAAAAGCATTTTTAAAAATGTTCTCTGTTTCCAAGTGATTGGCCCAGTCGGAAACTTGTTTTATTATTCTGCTGCCACATGAATACACAATTAACTCCAGAGTGTCACTATTTATCTGTTGGTGCAACTGAAGCTTCAGGCCTTAATGTAACATTTTGATATCACCGCAGATACAGTATCAGCAGCTGCGTTGATCAGTACAGTGTTAACATAGCAGATAGAAACAATGGCAATGACAATAAGACCCAAGCTGTAATAAATTGTAATAATCCTTTACGGTCAGATGACTAGCGCCTTATTCTCCTTCCTTATCTTGTGTTCACACTGATGGAGAATGGGTCTGCCTTCTTTCTTTCCCTTATTTGGAAGCTTGTTAACGACCTCTTTGGCTCAAAGTGTAAATAGACTTTAAAGGGGACCTCTCGACTGTGGGGCTAATTCTCAGAGAGCCTCTTTTCACTCACTGTGAAATGACACAGCAGAGCGTCTGGGTGTGTGAGAGACAAACACACAGCAAAGGATGTAACCGAGCACTCTCGGGGTTCGGCTCGTCTGCAGTTCAAACTTTTATTTTTTAAGAAACCTCAGTGATGACCATCAGTCTCACTGTAAGCACCAGGGTGAGGCCATGCAGGCTTATGTGAACACAGACTAATCCTCCTCATCAAATAACAGCAGGTGTGTGCAAATGCCGTTAACCTCTCAACTAAACTTTGACCCCCCCCCCCCAATTCAAAACACTCGGCTTTCATTTTATCTTTCAAGGAAGCATGCACAGGAAATTGCCTCTTTATTATTTCCAGTCGTTTTCAGTGCATGCACATTGGAATTAATTGGGCTAAAACAGTTACTGATAAATAGTAATAAAAGGCTAAAACCATGTTAGTGACCTTTTAAATCAGCATTTTTTCTTAAAGATGTTAAATGATCTCATCATGAAGAAATTAGCCCTGAAGATCAGGCTTAAAATGAGTGTGTGTGCAAAAGTGTTTAAAGGTTTGACTTCAAACATGAATTGGAGGAAGGCTTATCTGAGGTAGCATTTAGAGCTGAGCTGCCTCCCTGACCCGGGAGGGGGGCGCTCAGCTCGCCCGGCTCAGGTTACACAAATGGGGCGGGTGAGGAGAGTCTGGATTTCTTGCAGCTGAGAAAAGGAAAGTGTGGGGGGGACGGTGAGAACGAGGTTGACCTCGTCTCCCTGAGCTTGCAAAGTTTAGATCACAGGAATAAGGAAGGGTGGGAAGAAGGAGGAGAAGAAGAGGAGCGAGAGAGAGAGAGAGAGAGAGAGTTGGCAACAGCCCATGTGACCCAGATTCTCCTGCTAGTTCAACAACAGTGCTGGCCAGAGAGGAAACTTTAGCTTACAGTAGGCGAAAGGCCTTTTTTAGGAAAGCTTGTCAGAGGGTTTTGCTTGTAGTGTTTGAGCATGATGGTGTGTTGGAGCCTCCTTATTGGTAGCATTCAGACCTGTTTTCTGTGGATCCAGTGCAGCTGCAGAGCCATTTCTGCCTTTGTGTCTTTGTTGGGGTCATTTCTGTGTTGTAAATATGGCAGACAGAATGTGTGGGCTGCATCTTTCAGTCATGGGTACATTTTACTGAAGTAGCACATCCCATATCCACCGATGTCAGCTGCTCCAACATTTTGTCCGAAGCAACTTTTGGTGCCATGCTTGTTGTCATTCTTTTGCTTGAAAAGCATGAAACCGGTTCTAAACTAGACACCAGACTCCATGGATGAGGGTATCAGTGTATGTTGGACCAACCTGATACTGCTGGGCCTCCCGTTAGGAGAAGACAGGATGAAGTGAGACACCTCAGTAGGCAGATTTGCGGCTAACAGAACACCCGCACTGAAAGGAGGAAAAGGAAGAGAAAAATCAGCCGTCACCAGAAGTCTGGAGATTGATCGGAGGCAAGTCAATAGCAGTTGCCAGGAAACGGTGTCCTGTGTCCATCCCTCACCTCCTCATCATGAAGGTTTTGTGGGGAAGGAGGGCTTGGCGGACGCAGCTAATCAGCTTTAAAAGCACTCCCTCCCCCTCTCCACTCCAGTCCTGCGCTTCCATTTGGTCCTTCAGGCACATCAATGAGCGCTCAGACAGCCGAGCGTCTGGACAGACTCAGAAACTGCCTACTCATTGCGCCAGACACTGAGCTGTTTATGGAGTTCTTCTTTATTAAGCCTCCTATTCTCCTCTATAACCTCCAAACAGAGAGCCCACAGGGAGTTAACCACTTCAAAGCTGAAGTAACCACTTCAAAAGTCTGAAAGAAAAGTCGAGTGCACCTGAGTTTGCTTCACTCAGAAACACAGTTTTGGTGATTCAGCAGTTTGAGAGATTTTCTGTGAGGCGACACCGGCGGCTTTAATGCAGTTTATTTGTCTCAGGACACCAAGCAGAAGAGGAGTATTGAAAGGTGAGGAAGGAGCTCCGTCAGGGCTGATTGATGCCTGTTTGCGTGCGTGTAGAGGTGTTGAGTTAATCAGCCCTCCTCTCTATAAGCGAGGCCTGTTCTGACTGTAAATCTCCCACACTCTCTATCCCCTCCTCTCTCCATGCCCGGCCCAGCCCTCTGAGCCCGAGGGGATCATAACAAAAACAATGGCCTTCTCTCTTACACTCGCTTTCTCTGCTCCCAGTTTTCTCTCTGTCTCACTAATACACACAAACACAGGAAACAAGCCCAGGCCAAGGTGTAGCCTCACACAGCCCGGCCTGCTGTTCGGTCCCCCTCCTTGTTCAGCAGCTTTTAACATGTCAGAGGGATTTGCTTTGATTTGGCTGATGTCACATTTAGATTTAAAGCTTCCAAAGGCTAAAGTTGATTTTTGAAGTGCAAATTTCAGGTGAGGTTAGGACAGAGCTCGGTCTGATGTTTCATCTCTCTCAGGATGTGTTTCTGTAAACACTGCGTGTTCAGCATTTCTCATTGAGCCCTCATGTTTTGTTCTTTTTAATGAACGTCTGCTGAAATGTCCGTAATCAGTCTGAATCCAGGCATTATCGCAGCCGTGTCTTTTCTCTCCACACAGTGTGCTTTTCAGCTTCCCACTGTCACAGTGTATCTCTGCACAGCCTAACAACTGCAAGCTTCAAAAAGCCGTTGCGTCAGCCATGTGCAAAACCCAAACTCTAGGAGGAAAAACAGATTAATAAATAACGAACTGAAAAGATTAAAACTAAATCTGTTGGCTGTGGCAGACTGTTTTCCTGTTTCACTTTCACGTGGGTTCATTTTGTGGCTTACAGTGACCCCCCCCCCCCAGCCAAGAGGGTTGTGGGTTGTCCAGATGCTTCTCTCTTTTCCCAGAGTGCATCTCAGCTTGCTCCCTGAGCCCATCCACTCTGAAACCGCTCGTCTGAAACCAGCACTCGGCAAACCCGACCGCTCAGCTCGGGAACGAAACGACTTTCAGCGTCCGTCTGCGGCGGATCGGCTCTCGTCGTGCTTCATACACTGAAACTGTTTGAGTAGCTAAACTTAAGACAACTTTCCATCCACTAACTGCAGCTACTGTAGAAAAGAGTGTATTTTGTGGGATTCAGTCACTTCTGTGCTGACCATCAATAATGAACTCTGGCATCTCACAGCATCTTTCTTCACTGCTGCCTGAGTGATGTTTCGGTGATTTTTTCTGAAAACAAAAAAAATCTTCACCTTCGTCTCTGTATGGGATGAGATGGAAAAAAAAAACAAAACAACCTGTTTGTTTGTCTTTGATAATTTGTCTCATTTTGATTTTATGTGTGCATTTTTCTCTCTCCAAACTTGATTTTTTTAACATTCCAGTTCTTTTAATTTTCAGGGGTTTGGTGGTGTTTTTATTTTCTAGATTTTATACATTTGTGTTGTGTGTTCAACTCTAGTAGAGTGTGTTAACAAGCCATGCTGGACATGTACACATTAAAATTTGCTCTGAAAATCTTCAGATTTGTGTCTTTAGGCTGTTTGTGTAGCCGCTGGTGCAGCACAAGCTACAATCCTGCACACCCACATACAATCCACACACCCTCTACTCGCTTCCTGCGGTGAGGTCACTGTCCATAGGGCCTTGCTTCCTGTCTCACACGGGACAGGCAGCACAACGGCCTTATGGCCCATGGGAGGTGAGGAGGAGCGAGGGGGGGGGGGGTCTGGCAGAATGCCAGGAAACCACGTGAGCAAGAAGGAAGTTAGCAAGCAGTTTGTAGAGCCTGAAGGGGCAATGTTGTCATCACACAGAGGAAATTCATTGTTCACAGCACAAACAGCAGAACTGGCAGCAAACTTTTTAGACTTGTCTGCAAGACTAAATGAAGTGACACCTGCTCTCATTCAAGCAGGCGTAACTGTCCCAAATCTACACTACACTCAGAAAATAACACACCTTATTGTACCTTTAGGGTAACACACCTGCTAGCATTAGCTTGTAACTTAGCACTGCACTAGCAAATATGGTCACTTCAGGATATAAAAAAAGCAACATAGTGATGGCCTAAAGGTTAACACTGAAGGTCAGATGTGGAGTCAAATGCATTACTTCACAATAACTAACTTCATCTTTTACATACAGCCTGTGGTTGTACCTTTAATATGCTGTACTTGTACTCATGCAGTTTTTACCTGTGACCAATCTTGAATCTCTGTGACAATTTTGTACCTTAATGCACAAAAAAGAACCTACTAAACCAGCTGCTGAAGATTGGATATATTTATTCAGTTCAAATCAGTTTTATTTATATAATGCCAAATTACAACAGTTGCTTTAAGGTGCTTTATATTGTAGGTAAAGACCCTACAATAATTACAGAGAAACAGTCAAAACGACCCCCTATGAGCAGCACTTGGTGACAGTGGGAAGGAAAAACTCCCTTTAAGAGGAAGAAACCTCCATCAGAACCAGGCTCAGGGAGGGGGGGTCATCTGCTGAGGGGGGAGAGACATAGATTAATAATAACTAATGAAAACAAGCAGCCTAGACCTATAGCAGCATAACTAAGGGAGGGTTCAGGGTCACCTGATCCAGCCCTAACTATAAACCTGATCAAAAAAAATCAAAAACCTGGAAACCTGTTTGCTGTGAGACAGCAGTGCTAACCTCTGTACAATCAAACCAAGTCATTAGAATGTATTAAATGCTTAAAAATGTACATAAATAAATAAGGAAACTGTGAAATCTTAATTATCAGAGTAAATTTCATATTTTGTTAAATTTCTTTTTGTATTTGGCCAAATGCAGACTGACTTTTGCTATTCTATCTTAAAATCTTGAAGAAACAATACAAATACATACCTTTCAGTACTTTGGTACATACAGGCACAGTTAGCAACAACAACAACAAGCTGTGGTGTTTTACATTTATGTAGATTTTACTGAAACATATTTCTGATAGTGCACATTAAAGTATTAAAGTATTGTATTTGGATGTTTCAAGTGGCGACTGCGTCTCATACGGTGATCCAGAGTGAAACATCCATCCATCCAACTGTCGGCTAAAAATAAATCCTAGAGGATATAATGATGTTCAAGAAACCACCAAGATATGATTCTACATTAGTGTGTGCGTGTGTGTGTGTATTACCTGCCCTGTCCTAATATGCTGCACCTGTGTTTCCCCTCCTGTGTGTATATAGGCTATGTGTGTTCTCCTTATCCACAGACTGGATTGGTTCATGTACTCAGCGTTCCAGCAGTTTCCTCATGCTCGATTTCTTTGACCTTGTTTTCATTGTGTGTGCCAGCTGACTGACTTCTTGTCTGACAGACCGGCCATCACAAACTTTGTCCTAATGTCCTAATAAAAAAATTACTTTTTTGCACACGCAGACTAAAATGATTCATTTGGAGTCATTGTGGCCACCTGACCAACACACAGCCACAACTGTGTGTGAGAATTCAGTGTAGTTGGATGTGACAGGGACACTCTTTACCCCGTCAGCTCGCAGCCACAGAAGTCTGTGTGATGTTTGATGACACACATGAAAGTAGAGGGGGTCAAAGTGCAGTTACAGGTCAGCCTTTTTTATGCTTCATGTGTGAAAGACCAACTTTCTTAAGTGTAACTGATGCATAAGCCTTCTGCCTGCATAATGATCTACTTTAAGATGCATTGTCAACAACTACAGTTTTCCTTCTGCAGACATACCTCTGTGCACTTTGTAAACATGCCGCGTTAATGGCGCATGTCCCGTGTGCACATGGTATTTGAGTGTGGCCTGCTTTCTGCTGTGTTTACATACTTTTAATGCTTTCCTGCTGCGTATGTGAAGTCAGAGGACTGCCTGTTAAATCTGTCTTCCACAGTTATCACCAGGTACACCCCGCGGAGTGCCGTAATTACTCGCAGTCCTCTCTTTCCTCCAGGTGGAAAGTTAACTTTCTTTCAGGCTCGTGACACGCACATGCTTAAAGGACAGGAGGCTAATGAGTAACAGGAGTCTGAAGGTGGTGCGGCTGTGCCACCTGTTTAACAGGACGTTGACTGAGATACACCTGCTGGGCATCCTGAGCGCTGCAAACAAACTGACACACTTAATAATACACAAAATGAAATAGATTTTAAACTTAGTGAATTATTTAATTCTGTTTTCTGTTACTAAAGAAATCATTTGGAACTCTGATGCTGAAGTAAACATGTTCAGAGGGAAAAAAATCACTTTTGCAGCAGCGTTACAGGTAAATGTTTATCTCACCTGTCTGATGTTGTGAGTTGGCATTTTATATATATATATATATATATATATATATATATATATATATATAAAGTGAATTGAACTGATTTAAAGTTAGGTTTGTGGGTGTTTTGACTGGCAGGTAGATGCCTGTACAGAAAGCATTAGCCTCCAGCTGTCTGCCAGACTTCACCTCGTCTACATCGAGTGTCTGAACTGGACCTCTCGGTCGCCGGCCGGAGCCTTTTAAAAGGGGACCTATTATGTGCATTATGCCCAGCTCCATATTTATATTCTTTGCATGATTCACACTTTAAAATAATCCTTATCTGTCTCACGCTGGGCCTCAGTGCAGCATCTGAGCTCATCCTTTCAGGGCCATGCTCTCTGAGCCAGCCTTCTTCCTATTGGCTGCCCCTCATAAACAGAATCCTTGAACAGCAGGTGGGTCCAGCTTCTGTAGTGTCATCTTGTATTATGATATTTACTCTGTGTGTGTGTGTGTGTGTTTCTTAGGGTTCACATATAACTGTCAGTGTAAAGTGTGTGCAGAAATGTGATACGGGTGCATTCTGTGCTAAAAATCCAAAGAACTCTAATGTACTTTGTCTTTTTTTCTTTAGGTGTGACATAACTTATTTAGATTAGCTGATTAAATAAGATGAAACTTTAATGAGGTTGGAGTAAATCTGCTGCAGTAGATAATGAGATGCAGCAGGGGAAGATAAGAGCAGAATAGATGAGTGTCCATAAATTCAATAAAACCATTTAAGCACACTGCAACAAAAGCATGAGGGAAGTACAGCATGCAACCATATTAGGAGTAAAAAAAAGACATTAGGAGAAATATGAGCTGGAAGACAACAGCAATTTGAAAATAAATAAAACCAGAAAGAGTGATATTGATGCTGAGAGTCCACGGTGACCCACGAGCCTGTTCATGGATGTGTGATGCAGTATAAAACCTCACCACAAAAACAGTTTATCCTTTCCTTTGTCTCTCACGCTCTCTGCCCCCACCCCCCCCTTCCCCGTGTAATGCTTCACAGTGAGGTAATGTTGAGGTTACATCTGAAGCTGTGCTGCAGCTCAGTGTAGCGTGTTGTGGTGCTGTGCAGATATTCCAGCGTTTCGGTCGGTGCTGCTGATGCTTGTAAAGTGCTGGTGGAGGGGGGGGGCGGTGTAGCTCATGGCTGCAGTGATGCATTTGAATAAAAGCATTTTTATGCCAAGTTGTGGTCAAACGCTGGTTTCGGAATATACTCTGGAATACCAGCAGATTTAATTTAACAGCTGAAACTAAAAATCTTTGTTTATTCAGCATCTTATTTATTTATTTGTTTGCAGTTGTTTGTTTTTTGGCTACAGGTGCACAGCATCAATCCCATCACCAGACTTCTTCCTGGAATTTCTTCAGGTAAACTGAATTTTGGGGGTAACTCGTTTGAATTCATAAGCTATCAAAGCACCTGACGGGGGGGGGGGGGGGGGGGGGGGGGGGGTAACCTAACATGCACGTGTCACTGGGCTGTGGAAGGAGAGCACCCACGCAGAACATGCAAACTCCACAGGGAAAGGCTCGAGCCGGCTGGCAGACTTCAAGCCTTCTTGCTCCAAGGCTACAGTGCGATGGACTGCACCACTAAAAGAATTAAACTATAATCGTTTCATTTTTAAAAGTAATTTTAATAAACCACATTTTATATTCAGTATTCCTGTTTTGCCCAGCAGTACGCTGCCAACCTACGGCCACAGTTCGCCCTGCTGCCTCTCGCTCTGTGACAGTTCTTGGTATTGTATTTTTTTATATGCATTATAGTAGAAATGTGTGTGGTGTGTGCAAAAAAAAAGATTGCACCACTGTGCCAGACCATTAAAATAAAAAAAAAATATAAGATTTTACTACTAAAACGACCGCGATAGGCTGGAAATCTGTTCGTGTGCAGACACGTGCAGAAGCTGTGGACTCAGTGGAAATGAATCATTCCTATCGTGCTTTTTTCAGGCCAGCTAAGGGTCGACCTGAAGGATGCTGACGGAGCTCGTGCACCGTTATGCAGTATCTCTCAGATGAAGCTGCGCAGTCACAAAAAAGTAAATTAAAAGCAGACATTTGCAATCAAACTGTGGCCCAAGCAGAGCCTTACATACTGTACCACAGGCAGTAACGTGTAACCTAAAAGTTTAATTTATTCAAAAACCTATTTCAGTTATACCTCCTATCTCCTAATCACGCCATCAAACCAGTGTTTACTGCATTAAATTAAAAAAGAGAAAAGCTTGCAGGCTGTAAGAGGATCTGTCCCGAGTTATCACTGAAGCTCATGATTGTGGATCATTCCCTGGAGGAGTCTGGCTTATATAATTACTGTAATTAAGCCCAAACCAGACTGTAAGTCTAAACTGAGACATTCACTCAGCATGTACCTGTGAAGCATTTCACATTAAACTTTTGTGTACCTGACACTGTGTGGGGATTTGTTGCTCAGTTGGCTGCTGAGAGAGAACATCTGGACCCGTCTATGAGACCACATGCAACACCTGGATGCACTTACAAGTATGAACACACAAAGAATGTGTGAATTAACGTGCGCACATGCAGGTGAATGAGTATTTTAAAAACACATTTAGCAGTGCAGAGAATGTGTTGTAATGACAGATAATTATACATTATTGATTTTTACTCCTCTATGTATGTTTTTTACTTTAACCCACATTTTTCTTTATTGTCCATCACAGAATCATGTTCTGAGCTGTCATCATTACACATAGAGATTATTAAACTAAATTATGACGGTCGGTGTCATCTCATCTGTGCTGTTAATGTGAGATGACATGAAATGCAAGTTAAAATCTGCAAAAATTAAGAGAAAATCAAGAAAAACTGAAAACCAGTTAGTGTTGTAGATACTGTACATGTATGAGTTTGTATGTTTGGATTCGTGACAGTGGAGCTGCTGAAGTTTTCCTAAAAAAATTTCCACAGGTTGTCCAGTTTCCTTTCCAGACCTCATCTCCACACAGCAGCCGCATCCTGGAGACAGACGAGCTTCCCACAGTCCCGTGATATTAATTCTTTTTTTTTTTTGACCTGCACAGAATCAGCAAAGCGAGAGCAATCATCTCAGGGCTGCTGCAGTGTTCAGAGAAGTGATGGAAAGTGAAGAAATGATGCTCGTTTTAAAATTTGACAGCATCTCCTTAGATCGTTGTTTAGATGACTAATTTTTTAGTAATTTCATAATTAGACAATTAAACTTTGTTTTGATGAAACAGTAAACTGTAGCGCCGCTCCCGCAGGTCGTTCCAGTTATTATGCTCTTACATCACCGTGTCCTAGATAAAGCACAATCCATCACCCTGCAGGGATCATTTAAAAGAGCAGATATCTGACTTTCTACATTCGGCTCATCCGCACAAATTTCCACAACAGTCTTGGGAAGACTTACGTGGTCACTGCATCCTCCTGACTTTATATTACTGTCTTTATATAACCGGCAACACTTTTATTACATCCTACATCAACTCTGCTGCGGTTGAGGTGGAGCGCTTTGCAGAGATGTGCTCTGTGAAGCTGAGATCACAAAGCCAGACGTGGTGGTGAGACTTGAAGCAGACCTGCTGTGTTCCTGTGTTTTCCCCATCTGTACGATAAAAACTGCATCTGTGTGAGGATGTGTGCGCCTGAACACTCTTATGCGCAGCATTAGAACGTGTATGCAGATAATGCGGATGTTATCATAACAACTGGCAGGAAATCTCATATAATTATGGGATGTAATAAAGTTAATGAGCAAAGCACCGCAGGGGACACAGACGTGTGCCTGTGTGAGCGATACTGCAGCGTGCTTGTATCACAGACCAGCCTTCACAATACGAGAGAGGAGCTGCTGTTGAGCACATTTCAGTGTTTCAGTTGGACATCCAGTGTCTGAGATGATTTCCAAGCTCCAAGCTCATCACTGCCCACAAACTTGATGCACATAGAAATTGGGGAGTGATGAGTACACATCCCCCAGAGCCTAAAAGTGAACACTGGTGGTGGTGGAGGGTTTGAAGCAGCAGGCAGCCATGCAGAGCAGCTGCAGCACTCAAGTGTGAGAGGGAGAGATGGGAAATTCTGCAGCTTAAATAGACTGGGTACCAAGTGTGTGTGTGTGTATACACATCACTGACACTGACTGAGATTTGCTACAGGCTGGCTTAAATTGGCCGTGAGTGAACATGTCTGCAGCAGTGTTCTCAAAGTGTGGCCTGCGGGCCTGTGGCGGCCGCAGGTAACATTTCATGCAGCCTGTGAATGAAAAATAAAACAACTGCATATTTCAGTCATGCTAAGATTCAGCACTGTAGACAAATGACTATTTTTGGAATAATTTTGTTTAATTTGTGCATGTTTCAGCTGCATTCTGGGTCCATAAATTGCAATTCATCAAAACTGTGTCACTGTCAACGTCCATCGGCAGGAGGCTCAAAATGCTGCTGTTGCATGCAGTAAGATCTGATCTGTTTTGACTGAAGGTATCTTTGTTCTTTTCTCTTGTCTTGCTGCAGTAGCGGGGTGTTATTCCTGCTCAGCTGCAGGAGGAGAGCTGGAGCAGTGGCAGAGAGGGTTGGTTGTCAGTGAGTTGATGCCAACTCACTTATCAATCTCTCTCCTCCTCTCAGCAGCAGGCTGGGAACTCAATGCTCAAACCCAACATGCATGCTGGGCAGAGGTCATAGCCACACCGGGCTGTGAGCAAACCAAGAAGTTTAAATGTAGAGCGTGAATCACACAGATGTTTGTTTAGGAGTTCTGTACTGACTGGACTCACACACCTGCTACACGTGTTCTTTATTTTCATTTGCATTATTAATTTAGTTTTACTGATGCAGTCCTTCTAAAATAATCACAATAGAACACATCTGTAAATATGTGGAGCTTCCAGCATATCAACACAAAGTGCTGCACCTTTATGACTCACTTCAGTTTAGCTGACATGGAAGAGCAGCTAACGAGGTGGACCCTCTACACAAACGCTTAAACAGAGGAAAAGTGTGAGGGATGGGAACTGGACCGCTCAGTATAAATAACCGAGGAGCTGCTCATCCACAGCCTGCAGAGTTTCGTTCTGATCTCGGGAATTTTTTTCCGTTATTAGACTTTGTTTGTCTGTAGGTTCATTAAAACAGCAGTTTCCCATAAAGACTGTAAATGCACGCCTGTGTTTGCTGTAAGGGTGTGTTTATGGCAGCGTATTCAGCTGATATTGCAGAAAGCACATTAATGTGCACACACACACAGACACGCTGAGCATCTGGACACTGTTTTCTAACCATGATGGCCGGGCAGTCTAACAACTGTTAGGGTGGCACCCAGACAAACACGCACACCTTTATCTGGAAAACTCTGCTGCCCATCAGGGCAGGGACATCTGGAGTTTGACGAGTCCATCAAAAAGCAGCATTAGCAGGCCGCTCAGCAGGAGGGGGAACCCCTGGTCCTGGAAAGGCTTTTGAGATGCTGTCATGTTTTCCAGGCAGCTGGAGAAGGAATGGTGAGCCAGACTAGCAGGAATCAAAGAGATGCCAAATGGAGAAAGGAATTAAAGGAGTGTTTGTGTGTGTGTGTGTGTGTGTGTGTGTGTGTGTGTGTGTGTGTGTGTGTGTGTGTGTGTGTGTGTGAGAGGAAATGAGAAACTTTAACGCACTGGAGGAGAACGAACCTCCGCTTGTTATAGATTTGCCGTTAATGGATTTGTTAGAATTCTTTTCTCTGTTCTTCATTTCCTGGTTTAGGTGTAGACGGTTACCTCATTAACTAACCACTCACGTAGATCTATGAGGACATATATTAACATGTCTCCTTTCTTTCCAGCATACCCATGTCTCTGGATTAATGGGGCTTTTCTGTCAAAATGCTAAATGTAGCAGCTAGTTTGAGCATGAAAGCTTTATTGTACAACCAATAACTCAAAAGAAGAGTTTTTTGAAATTATCACTTTTCTGTTTAGATGAGAGGATCAGTATCAGTGTATGCTGAGCTGCTGTGAGGTAGTGATTATCATAAAGCTTATGTCTTTTTCAAACATTTAGACAGCTGTATATATTAGCATAGAATCTTTATGCTAAACAAAGCTAAGCTATATTATTATGATAGAGGATGCATGGTAGTTTTAAAATGTGGGCTTTCATAGCAAACGTCTTGTATTTGCTGCTGATGCTGTAATTATTCTATAATGTTTAAATGAATATTACAATTTTGCATCTGTTTCTTTATGATCTGCTTTGAAAGCTCGCTGTAAAATGTAAAAGCAGATGAGACAGTCCATCATTGAAATAAGTCACAGTGCAACAGACAAATTATTTGGTTCAGCATCTCCTCGGTGCTTCTACACACAAAAGATCTGAACAACATTGTGCATCTTTGCCTCCTTCTGGGTCACAATTCAGCTGCATACATAAATGAAGTGTTTCTGTTTGCAACCTTAGTGCCATAAAACAGATTTAACGCAAGGCAGATAATTATGTGATCAAGTAGCCATCGACAAATGAGATTTTAAACATCTTACTGATATATTACTTTCATTAAAAAGTGCTCTCAGGATTTTGTTTTTCTTTCCCTGACATAAGCCAGCCTTTCTGAAATTTTGAGCCTGGACATCCACTTCACATTAGATCAGCTTAAAAGAAGGCTCCCTTATTGTAAGTGAAAATACATTTAAAACAGTAGAATATAAAGAAACACTTTCTCACCGATGGAACATTATTACCAGGTGTTTTCAGATTTCTTTCATTAGAACAAAAGCAGTCGAAACGTCCAGCATTTTATAAAGAACTGGGTCAGAACCCACAGTCAGACCCTCTGAGTGACAGCTTTACTTTCCCTGGAAGATACACATAAAGCTACAGTTATGGTACACGCTGCACTGCAGATTTAATACAAGTACTATCACAGCACAGTCATGTTAGATATTAGCCAGTGATCTGCTCACAGAGCTGGACCTGGGAGCAGTTAGCTTAGCTCAGTTTAGCACAGACTAGAAGCAGAGCGATCGCAGGCAAACGATAAAGAGACACAAGCTTCATGCTGATTACCTCCTCGCAGCAGCTCAGCACACAGAAATGGCAACATTGTTGATCTTCTCATCTATGCAGGAATCAGAATATTTCTGCAAACTCTCCTTTTATGAGTTAACGCTGTGCAATAACGCTCTCACTATCAATAGCTGCAGGTGCTACATTTAGCATTTTGACAGCAATGCCCCATTAATCCAGAGACATGGGTAGACTGGGAACAAAAGAGACCCTTGAGGTGCAGAGTGTCATCAAGTGCCATGCTTGTCATTTCCTGCTGTGACTTCCATTGTGTCTGATGCTGCACAGTATGAGGCGCGACTGCTTGAAGGCACAATAAGACGTACTGTACTTTCAGCAGAAATAGATCCTTCAGAAGCAATCGTTTGGGGGAATGCGGTTCTATTTTGAGCCGCATTAGTATGAGCAGTACTGCTTATCATGACATGATAATGATTTGTTTACGGTGATTAAGCCAAGTTATTAATTTAGAAAGTTTAAAACTTTACTATAAATGTAGCGAGTTAGCTTAATCAGGGGATTCAGGGCTGGCCTTTTCTTTCCTTACATGTTTTAGTGAGACAGAGCTCCCTGTCATGCTAACAGAGCTAGAAAGAGAAGTCTGTTCAGTTTTGGGCTTCTACATCTCGGCTCCCATTCTCCCCTATTTTCATCTTTTTCATGCAGAATCATTTCTCTGCTCACTTCATCTCCCTGTGTGACTCTTGCACATTCATTGTGCTGTCGAGGCGAGTCTGCTCTGTCTTATTTTCAGCTTCTCCATCAGTTCCCGCCTCTGGCCAGAAGGATCCCTGTGATAGCATCCTCAAAGTTAAGATATGCCTGCACCCAGGCACACATGAGAGAGAAGTGAGTGAGAGAGCGAGACACTGACTCACGCAGACCAGTCGGTGTTCAGCTTCAATTTGCCTGACTTCAAATTTTTGAATTTAAACTTGCAAATTACACAAACTGCCCTCTTTAAGTAATGTTCTTTTAGACTGGAAGTGAAAGAGCAGAAATGTAGTTTCGTTTGTGAATTTCAATCATGCTGAATTTCAGCCGAACAGAAAATATGTCGAGCCAGTGCCTCCCCGGTTGTGTTTGATGCCTGTAGCTTCACTCATTTTCTCTGGGCAGCTGGTTATCAGTCTCTTCTCACCCCCTCCTTCTGTTGGTCTAATAACTTCTGTGCCTTTTCTCTCATGTCTGCCTCGGTATAAAGCATTCCTGTGCAAAGGGAGAGCAGCCTGACTGACTCTTGCCTCTGTGTGCATTCCAGCCTCCGTCTCATCTCAGCCCAGGGCAATGGCTTCAGTCTTGATGCACTCCTGACTGGCTGAGTGGGCTGAGTAGGTGGCCACTTGTCTATCTGCAGTCTGCCTGTATGACTTCTTACCAGGCTAACAGTGTTGACAACCAGCTAAAGGTGGGCGTTATGTAGAGCTGCTGAGTTTCTGACATTAGAGCACCATTTTCATTTTAAACATACAGTCTGCATGCATCAGCCCAGAGTCTGGCCTCCAGCAAAATGCACACGTGAGCTCCCAAACACCAAAAACAGCCCGGCTTACATTTGTTTCTGATTTCATGAATACGCAATTATTCGCCAACAACAAATCTTTTTTTTTTTTCTTTTTTGAAGAGTCAGATAGAGGGCAGAGATGCAGACTATCCTGCAGCAGCCATTACAGATATCTCAGTAGTCTTCATACTTTTCTTAAGAGTGGAATCTTATTAGTTTTAAAGAAGCAAAGATTCAAACACCCCAGCTGCCCTGCATCATAAAGGATAACACCAGCAGCTGTTTACGGCCTCTTTCATAGGCCTTAGTGGCTTTTTGTTTTAGTGGGTCTGTAACTGTGGTGCATGCTTCATTGTTTGGGCATGACTGGAGAAATATATGGCGTGAAGCAAAGCATATCAAAACTGCATTATTTCACTGAGCTTGAAACTTGTGTTACATGTTACAGTACATGTATATGTAAGCTTTTCTGGCTTCTGAATTGCAGTTAGCTTCTGCATGTCAGTTTAATTGTCCAGAAAGCGCTAAGCCTAACAAGTATACTGACTTTACCTAATTGCATAGAGAGTTGATGTTGCTAGCATCCCGTGCACCACACAACCAGCTACGAGAAGCAATAGTTGTGGTTCCGAGCTGTAGCATCACCGTCACTGTGCTCCTGAACGGGGTACCAGTGTGGTGGAGCTGTGACTGGCTTTCAGGGGCATCTTCAAAATATGATGTGGAGCTCGTGAGCAGCTGACAGAACTTTCACAGTGTGAAGCCTCTCCTCTCAGGCACACCTGAACATGTGCAGTGACACAAATGTGGGATTGGACACGTTTCACTAAACAGCTGCCAAGGATTTGATAGAGACAACAAAAGGAAAAGGGAAGTGAGGTAACAATGTTAACACAGGCAGACAGCTTATTAAAAAAAAAAGATTGAACTTCACATGTTAATCATTCCAGTGAAAATGTAATCGGAGTAACCAAACACTCCTTTGTAACGCTTTACACTCAAAATGTCTAACGAGAAATTCACCATCCATCCATTTTCTTCCGCTTATCCGGGGCCGGGTCACAGGGACAGCAGCCTAAGCAGAGAAACCCAGACCTCCCTCTCCCCAGCCACCTCCACCAGCTCATCCAGGAGGACCCCAAGGAGTTCCCAGGCCAGCTGAGAGATATAATCTCTCCAGCGTGTCCTGGGTCTGGCCCGGGGCCTCCTCTGGGTAGGACATGCCCATTTGTGGAGGAGCAGTGGCCCCTCCCAAATGGCTGCGCTCCTCACCCTATCTCTAAGGGAGAGGCCCCACCCTTCAGAAAAATAAATAACAGCTGATTGATCATCTCAGGCTCTTGATGTGCCAGCAGTTTCTCTTATTTATTTTAGAAATGACTGAAAGAGATGGGCTTGCCAGGATGAACCAAGAAGCAACACTGTGAGTTTTGGATGATTATTAAATATCTAGTTTATATTTAAGGCTTTAATATGGCTGAATTTAAAAGTGCTGAATGTTTTATGACTAGAACATAACACAGTACCTCCAGCACCTCTGGTGGTAGAAGTACTGACACAGTACTTCGAAATCAAAAGAATAATAATAATAATATTAATAATAATAGTTTGAAATGTTAAATTCACTGAAATATTTTTGATTGTGGTCTTTGATTTGATCTTATGGAAATCTTTATGTATTAAGAACATTTTTTATTATATTATTATATATTATTATTATTATATATTTTCTGTACTACACAACAGTGTCGTGGTCCTGTGCCGGTGGCCCAGTGTTTTGTGTTCTCTTGGTTCTGTTCTCTGATTATGTTTATTAGTTCTCTTTTGTATTCCTGTTTATTTTTAGCCCCTCGTGTTTCCCTGTGTCAAGTCTGCGTGTACCTTATTTAGTCACTTCCTGTTTTATTTTGACAGTCTTGTGCTCCCCGTGCTTTGTGTTTAGTTTTGCTTCCCCTGTTATCAGTTTCATTTGCTTCACCTGCTGTTTCCTCTTGCCCTGATTACCTGATGTAAGCCCTCAGTTTTCGTCTGTTCTTCGTCATCGTTGCTCCCGATTCTCTGTGTCTCCCTGTTCCCAGCTGTCCTCCTCTGGTTAGTTCTGGCTCCTGTCCAGTCCCAGTGTAGGTTCATTGTTGTCTTTTGTTTCAATACCCAATTAAACCACTTTAAGTTTGCCCTCTGCCTGAGTCCTGCGTTTCGGGTCTAACCCCTCCAGCCACACAGCCTGACATGACAATGACATTATAAAAGTTTGTGTCAGGTTGCAGCTTCATGTGGTTAACAGCACTGAATCTGGGTTTTCTTATGTCAGATGTAAACTGTGAAGTTCTGCTGCACGTGATTCAGTTTCTTTTACTGCGTGGTGTTGATGCATTTTGCCATATTTGTACATATGTAAGTACAACTTGTGAGGCAGCAACAAAGTCTTTCAGTGGTAGGCAGAGTGACGCACAGTGTAATCCACATTTAGATATGACCACAAATTAAAACTCCTAGTTATTCTTAGCCAGACTAACTGTCGGTTGAGAAGTCACACCTTCACAATATTGTGTTTGGAGCTGTGGTCTGTTCTCACAGGAAGCAAACAGATCAAATGTGAAATACAGTATGAGTAATCAGAAGCCTTGGCGTCATTGGCTGTTCTGTTTAAAAGTGAAACTTTTTAACATAATTACATTGTATTATGATTCTAGGCTGTAAACAGAGGCAGAAGTGAGACGAGAGAAACAAAGGAAGGATGCATGCTGGGTGAATGCTGAATGAGATGCCACAATAAGCACGTCTTTATATTCACTTCCACCCAGTTATTCTCTGTGGCATGGCGTGTGTTTTTATTGCTACTGTGTTGTCTTGTTTTTTTCATCTGGCTCAGGAATGCAGACAGATAGTGAACTAGAAACCACCTCTCATCCGACCACTAACTTGCATCCCTGGGGTGATGCAGATGCAGACACTCGCACAGACAGTAGGTAGCTGGTGCATTTATGGGGGCTCTTTATCGTGCCAGTCTGCTCGGTCTACTCAACGTTTATTCTTGTCATGCAGGTGTGAATTAAACCTCTTCCTGGATAATTGCACCACATCTTAATAAGAATATATGATCTTTGAATGATCTCAGACTTTGTCATGTTCAGCAGCACATACCGAAGCAGATGGAGGCATTTCATGGGAAATTGTTTCTCTGGGGTTCCCTGGGGGCACAGCAGGCTACGAGGACCATATTGCACTGTCTGGTTCGTGACCTTCGCTGTGTGTCGTCTTCTGTACCACTCCCCCCACTACTTTGTTTTCCCCTCCATGTCCAATCCACTGCTGTGGAACAGTTATCACTCCAAAACAGTGCCGCTTCTGAGCTCTGAAGCTCATGCAGCAAGTGTGGCAGGTTTAGCCTTTTGTAATAAAGCAAGAGGAGGGATGCATGTTATTTCATCCTTACGCTGTCTTGAAACAACTTCTAATGAGAAGGCTAGTTAAGAATGTGAAGAATGAGCCTTTAGATGCAATGAAATGAGACCTCAACCACAAGCAGACAACAAGTTGGGGGCTGGTGGGGATGCAACTAAACAAAGCTAAGTTATAGGTCTCCTGCCTCATCAGGGCAATTACAGCGAGGCCTATATCCCTCAGGACATGAGACATTGTGCGCTGTACACAATGGTTTGTGTCTGTGAGACTTGCTGTTTGTGTGGGTGTCTGCATCTTTGTAGAGCTTTGAGGTCTTGTGATGTTTTCCCTGCTGGCTACACGTCGCAGTTATCAGACGGTGACAGATATAGTGCCGCGTGCAGCAAAAAGTACTGGTGCGACAACATGTTTCTGACTCCTCTGTGAAACAAGGGACTTGAAGTTTTTGAAAGCAGTTCTTGGCAGTAGGAATCGTCCTCGACATGAATAATTCTGTCTGTATTTTCCTGCGTCTCGGTGTAAGGTAACTTACACTGACAAATGCAAGACATAGAAAAGCAGTTTTCTGGCTTTTCCCAATTTCAATGAGCAGTCATAGAGGCCACTCTTCATGTCATGCTGATGCGGATTAAGTTTTTTTTGGAAGTTTGAAATACTTGTTCAGCTTTAGTTGCCCATTTGTCACAATTCAGACGTTGATATGAGATATAATGAGGCTGCTTCAAACAGGCCGACAAAGACAATATCCCTAAAAATACTTGCTCGCATTTTCTTTTCCCTTTTTAAGACAAGTATTTGGGGATTTGTGCACTGAGGCTTTATGCAGCACTTCCTTGCTGTAATGACTGAACATAAATACAGAGGCTGTAGCTGTTATAGCAGCCATCAGCAGCATAAAGTATTCTGGCATATATACTGCTGAAGAGAAGCCAGGCTAGCATCCACGAATTACCCACAGGACCAGAAGGTAACAGATAGTTTAGTTTTTATGAAGATGATGTTATCGTAACACAGCATCCATATGTACATTTGCAAAATGTTAACAATGATGTATCCAAAAACTGCAGGTAGTCAAATGGCCACATGAATCACAGAGATTCATCTCTTCTCTCTGAACGATTAAAATGTCCACTTTTACAGTTAAAATAAGCACAGTTACAAAAAACACATTTTTATTTTTATTGCTCATTTCTCCTTCATCACAACTGAATGTGGGAATTTTTATATAAGTCACCTGTTTAAACTGTATTAGGGCTTAAAGCAATACATAACTAAAAGCAGGTGGATTCCCACTCAGGTAGCTGCAGCTGCTTTAGCTCTCTGACCTGCTGCACGTGTCTGACCGTGTTTATGGTTTTGATGGTTTCTGGCTTCTTCTTTTTAATGCATTTCTCTGATGGATACGGTGGCTTGCTGCAGTTGCTCCCATGCATTTAGTCTGACAAACTGTAGTATTAATAATTTCTTTTAATGGTAGCAGTGATTAGCAGGTGTCTGTCTGTGATGCACCCACACACTCTGGATGCAGCTAGCTAGCATTAACTGAACACTGGATTTCTGAACTCTCCTTTTAGGTCATTATCTACTACTTTAGCCTTTAAATTTCTAAATGTTTCAGTGTCTAAATGGATGCTAGGGACAGGGTGAGATGGAGGCAGATGATCCGCTGTGATGACCCCTACAGGGAGCAGCTGGAAGAAGATGATGATGGTGAAGAAGAAGCTTTAAGGGTGTCTCATTTTCAGGATCTAATGTCATTTCTTTGGAGTGCAGATCCATGTCACTGAGGAGATACATTTCTTTTCTTTTTGATTAATTAAATTATGTGTGCAGAAATCATTTCCCTCCATCATTCAGACATAAAAATTTAATTTGAGCAAACAGTGAACTGATTAAGCTGAAATTGGATGCTGTCCTGAATTTGAGCCCAGCTTCTTGATTTAGGCATGGGTGCTTTTTCATGGGCGCTGCTGTGTTTTTAAGACCCATTAGCTTCGAGTTAGATTGTTCTCTTTTCAGTTAGGTGCATTTCTAGAAGAGCTCATGCCAGTGACCACAGGTCTTCTGCACAATAATAAGCTTTCTGACTTGGACAGAGTGAGTTCACTTTCTGCTGTAATCAGATGCAAAGACTGTGTGAAGAAGGGGACCCCGTCTCTTTGTGTGGTTACAGACAACCAGCTGCTGCTTACTTCATTATATGAAACAAAAACCCGGCCTTGTAACTCCACTGCTAAGACTCTGCAAATACCACCTCATGACCACACACATAAAATCTTCTTTCCAGCTCTTTGCTCCTTTATCTGTTCCTGTTAGTCAGCTCAGCTGATGTGGCTGTGAGCCATTTTTAACCCTTTATTTCTGTACAGCTGTGCTGAATTATAATTTATTTGCTGTACAGTCTAATTCTACATATTTGGGTTTTGGCCTTTAGATAAAATTCAGTTTTAATCATCTTCATTCACTTGAAGTAGAAATAATGACACTTTGTGCACTGTTGGTCCACAGAGGGTGAAAATCACCAGCAGAGGAAGCTGGATTATTGGTGTTTGTCCCAGACATCTATATACAGTTTCCATCAGATTATATTGTATATTTAGTATTATTATAAAATTGCCGGGGAAAAAACTAAACAAAAAACAAAACAAAAACTAAAACAAAAAAACAACTGTATAGAGAATTTGCATAAAATGGGGAGGCTATCATTATAGGGCAGCACGGTGGCGTGGTGGTTAGCACTGTTGCCTCACAGCAAGAAGGTCCTGGTTTGAATCCATCATCTGGGCTGGAGTCTGCGTGGGTTTTCTCCGGGTACTCCAGTTTCCTCCCACAGTGCAAAGACATGCAGTTACTGGGGTTAGGTTAATTGTTGATTATAAATTGCCCATAGGTGTGAATGGTTGCCTGTCTCTGTGTGTTAGCCCTGTGACAGGCTGGCGACCTGTACAGGGTGCCTCTTGCCCTGTGACAGCTGGGATAGGCTCCACCCCCCGACCCTGAAAGCAGAAGAAAATGGATGGATGGTTTCATTGTAACAGTGAACAAAAGAACACCAGCCAAGCAATGTTACAGATATACTGTACTGTCAGCCTCACAGCATATTTTGGCCAAATTGAGAAATCTGCATTATTGCCTTAAAACTTTTAAAAATGAGTTAGGCATTAATGCTATGAGGCTAATGTTATTGCAGTGTGAATGACTAATGTGCTAAAAGCCTTCAGCCTTAGTTGTTGTTGTTTTGTGTGTGTGTGTGTGTGTGTGTGTGTGTGTGTGTGTGTGTGTGTGTGTGTGTGTGTGTGTGTGTGTGTGTGTGTGTGTGTGTGTTCTAAAGGTTATTGTGTTTTATTGTGACTATTTTCTATTGTAGTTTTTGTGGAGGAAATTAAAGAGTCATCTCATGGTTGGTGTTTGAAAGGAAGCAGGCGGATCAATCTTAAAGATCAATTTCCAGTCCATTTCTTTAAACCCATGAATGAGAAAGCAGTCAGTTTTTGAATTTGTCTCGCTCTCTGCAGCTTTTGTACCTTAACCTCAACCTACCACACCAGTACTTGAAGGCATGCAGCATGCTTTCACAACTAATTGTGTGTTTCCATCTAAAGGATTGTTTGCTCTGCATATATGATTTAGGACCACTCGAGCCATACTGCATGTTTGCGTGTGTGTGTGTGTGTGTGTGTGTGTGTGTGTGTGTGTGTGTGTGTGTGTGTGTGTGTGTGTGTGTGTGTGTGTGTGTGTGTGTGTGTGTCCGTGTGAGAAAGGGTGAGAACGAGTTCACCAAGTCATGTAAGAAAGAGTCAGCCAATCCCCTGCCCCTCTCCCCTGGCACAGAGCATTGTGGGATGTGAGCCAGAATATTGTCCTTCATGGTAAGTGGATGGATAGTTGTGCCTTGATCCTTGCTGCACTCTTTCCAGTAAAAACAAACAAAAGTAAACACTGGACATGATCTATGAGAGACTGACAACTTGGTCTTGACCTGCGCCTCCCTGGAATGCCGTCTTTTCACCTCCAGAGTTTGCAGATATCACCTCATCTGACAGGTTCGACTGTGTGAAAGTATTGTTGGCTTGTCAGTCAAAGACTTATAAACTGCTACAGTTTGCTTTATCTGTTATTTATAAAAGTACCTGAGATGTGATATGTAACCTTTATATAGCATTCCTTAAAGCAATTTAGACTACAAGCCACATTTAGCCATTCATTCATACAGCACTTAGTCTACTTCGTCACAGCCACAGCAACCATAAACTCACCAACTAATCTAGCATGCTCGTTTTTGGACTGTGGAAGAAATGCAAACTCCACACAGAGAGTCGTGTACACCATGACATTTGAATGCAGCACCGTGTTGCTCAGAGGCAACAGTGCTAAGTTATTAACTAATGCTTGCAAGCATCGTTAGCAAGCTGCATTTATAGACCGTGTAGCTGCAATGCACAGACACAGGAACTTATTAATTAGGTAACATGCAAATCGCCCATTAAAAACTGGTTCACTTCTTGTACAGTTTGTACAGTGCAACAAGGCAGCAATACATTATCAGAAAATTGTATTAAATTGCTCCTAAAGGCACCAGACAGGACAAAGAGGTCCTGTTCTCTGACTTCTCCTGGTGGAAGTGAAACTGAGTAGATGACTGCTGGTTATTCCTGGTTTAAAGCAGACATGCACCTAATTTTAATTTGCTAGATCCAAACCATTTGGTACCTCGCTGTAAACATGCTTTTTGGGCTGTAAAGTTGGGCTTTTTAGTCTAATTGGAGTCCAAACTGGGGAAAGGAAGGTCTGAGCATCCCTGCTTAGACTGCTGCCCCCGCAACCCGAACCCAGATAAGCAGCAGGAAATGGATGGATGAATACGGATGGCCACTTTTGCACTGTTTCATTTCTCAGTCCACAAGATTACATGTTTACTGTATTACTCAGATATTTTTAATTTCAACACAGTATGTCTTTATTTATTTATTTATTAACTATCTGCCATTTCCTCATTCAGTAATCTAGACAGTGAGCCAGACAAGATTCATTATAAAGATCCCAAAGGAAACACTGGTGGGCTCACATCAGCCAAGCATGCTAACCAGGAAATGAGTCATGGTTACTTAGGAGAGCAGTTGCTAGAATCACCTGAGGCCCAGACGAAGCAGTCTTTGTTCACAAGTACTAAATATTTGTTACCGGTTTATGTGAATACTAGAATACTCAAAACCTGCCTGGTGCAAAATCGTCACTCTCAGTGTAGCTCCGCACAGCACCAGTACACTGTTTCTTGTTTCCATATGGTTCGACGCACAGTTTCCCATCCAGATGTTTAAAATGTCTGTAATCAGTACAGTGACCTTCTGTTGGTGGATGCAGTGTCATATGTTGATTTTTCTGATATATTAACAGAAGAAAAACAAAGAAAATGCACTGGACAGCTGTATATCAGAGTTTTTAATATTATTTTGAATAATGGTGTTCTAGTGTAAATATACCAGTTTTACTGTTTCTAGGCTGCGTTCATGTGAACGTCCACTCTTAGTTCAAACTACCCACTCTTTCTTTGATCCCATAATCATCCGTCCATCTTGATCTCTATCTCTAGAGTAGGCTGGTAATTATTACCTCCTACTGTATCTCTTATCCACACACACACACACACACACACACAAATCAGACAATAAACACAAGGCATTTCACATTTCATTTTTATTCTTCCATGTCTCTCATCCCAATTTATGTAAATTACAGGGCTGCATCAGATTGAGTCTGCCTACCCTCCTCGACTGTGGCAGTTCTCTTGTGTTTCAGAGGATTTCCATATGAGTCGGGTAATTGCATCTAGCTATTCAGCCTACGCACAGGGACCATGCGCCATGGGTGGTAGACTGACCGCAGTTCATTGAAAGGTCATCAAGTAAACAGGCGTATCATATTTCATACACTCCTACTGCTGCCTGCTCTGCTCATGGGTGTGTTTGTTACTGTGTGTTTGTGCATGTGGCAATGAAGAGCTGATCTTCGGCTTAAGCCATACCGAGCCACTTTTAAGAGGACTGATCAAATCCCAGGAGTCGAGTGAAGACTGAGAGCTCTTATCATAGCTAGTGACCTAATGGTTCAATTCGACAGCTACTTCCTCTGGGAGGATCAATGGCTCGATTCAGTGGACATTTGTCATTAAGCAAGTGGACTGCAGGAAGAAAGGCTGGTCTGAGAGCAGGAGGTTCAGATAAGGAAGATTAGCTGGAAGATGATGCATTCAGTTATTAGATGCAGTTATTCCTGTAGAGGTAAATAAAAGGTGGGCATTGTTAGAGAGACGAGCAGTTCTGTGACATTTTAACAACCAGTGAGTAATGTGACATTTTCATAAAAATAAGTGTTCATTTGATGCTGGGTACATAATACACTGTATAAAACTTTGCAAAAGCTGAAGGCAAAAAAGTAAAGATTTTTTAATATAATTATTTTTACCTTTTGACTTCATATGAATCAGAAATATAGAAGGAAAAACAATCAGTAATGAGTGACCTCCATCGCCTTTAGAGGCATTTGTAGACAAAGCTGGCAGGTTTTCCTTAGCATCATGGAGGAGCCTCCCTGAAAGTTTTGTATGATGAAAAAGAATTTAAAGCTCTTTAATCAAATTGCAGTGAGTGCTTTGGCACTTTGTAGGAAACAAACCCTTCATAGCAGATCCCATTTAGCTCTGAGCTGAAGATCAATCAGTCTGATTTCAATTTCTCTGTTGTTAAACAGTCTTGAAAATACGAAAAAACAGACCCGCTTGGAAAATTAGGTTAAAATGTAACTGAGAAACAGTAATTTTGCCTTTTTCCTGAGATTTATATCCAGTAAAAATTCATATCTGTCTATAATAAACATATTTAGATCAGCAGATTGTCCAGAAATTATTACATTTTCGGAAGATTCACGCTGAAAGATGTTCGCTGGTCCCATTCTCACTGCCATGCAGCATCTATGCTGTGATGCACCAGATTATGGCAACAGTAAGACGAGCCTCACTCCCAGCTCATAACATGGATATTTGTAAAGGACCCCTTAGCACCACATTTTTTTCAGTGTGTGTAAAAGTAGCTTTCAAAGAATAGCAACTACACAGGCACATTACTGCATTGGAGGCATATATATATATATATATATATATATATATATATATGCCTCCAATGCAGTAATGTGCCTGTGTAGTTGCTGTTCTTCACATGCCTGATTATTATTATTTTTTGTATCACTCACTTGTAAAGCTGTGACAGAGTCCATTAAGAACCTCTCTCTCTTTAAGCCATTAAACATTGGCTGCCTTCTTTGAAAGAGACCCTAATAATGACAGGATGTCTTGGACTCATCACAGCAAATATACCAAAGAAAGTGCTGTATGCATTGAATCAGAGCTGTATCATCCAAGTCATCCATTTAAGTATTGATTGTCTTCCCTTTGATGCTCAGCACCTTTGGTACACCAGTACAGAATCACTGCTGAGCTTTAGTTCACTGTTGCTTACTGCTGATTATGTATTACTTTGTTTTTAATGGGTATTGTAATTGGCATATTTGGATAGATTTTTTAATGGACATTTAATACAGAATGATGGTCTCACCACTCTGACCACACTTCCCATCCTGACAGCCACAAAGGCAAAGAACAAACCCCTGATGGATTAGAGGGTCAGGAAGAGGAGAAGCGCCCTGAGGAGTAAAGGTGGTTAAAAAGAAAAGAGAGCGACAGCCGGGAGGACGGAAGGGGAAACAGTGGCTAATTATCCAACTACCATGGTTCCAGACCAGTAGCTTTCAAAGTGGAGGCCCTCGAGTAAAATGAGGCAAGTCTTCAATTAATGTGATGACTCCTATTTGGCAATACGCTCTGGTGATAACCTTTGTCCCTGTCTTTATTCTGTTTTGGGGCTTCTCTAGTAACTGACATCTTTCTGCATGGAGCCCTCATATCAGTGCCATCTGGATCTGGACTACTTTAGTTCTGACCATGAAAATCTTTGGGTTGGTACAGTCTTATGTTTCCCAGGAAGTCCGGGAGAGGTGGGGAAGTAAATAGATGGTAGCAGGTTCAGAGACAGATGATTTTACGCATGGGATGAGAAACCTAAAGTCATGGTCCTGGGCTTTTTGCCCAGTCTCTTGGGTATTTCATTCCCTTTGTCTGCTTCTGGTTTTGATTCTTAGTCTGCAGGTTTTGTAATATTGAGTTTTGTTCAGTTCCTGAGTTTTTGTTATAGAACCTCTTAGTTTAATTCTAGAGTTCTTGGTTACAGTTTATTGCTGTCCCTGTCTGGTCTAGTCATCAAGTCCGCATTTGTGTCATGTTGAGTCACTTCCTGTTTTGTTTTGTCAGCCTGGTCTCTTGTGCCTCCCTTGTCTCGTTAGTTTGATTCAGTCCACCTGGTCTCCCCAGCTGTGTTCTGTTTTCCCTGATTACCCTGTGAGTATTTAAGCCCTCAGTTTTCCTCAGTTCAGTTTCCCTGCTGTGTTTCCAGTTTGTCTGAGTATCTGTGCTCTTTATGTTTAGTTTAGTCTAGTCCCTGCTTCCTGCCAAAGCTGTGTTTTGAGTTCACCTCAGTCTCTGAGTCCTGTAACGACTTCAAGTATTAAAGTATTAAAGACTGCTGATGAGCATCTCAAATCATCACGCGTCATCTTTTGTCACAGTCAAAAGGGCCCCGGGCCATTTTACACATTAAATGAGCCTGTTGTCATTCCCATGGTGTGAAATACTAAGACCTTTTTCAAAGACACTGGTGCGCACACACACACACACACACACACACAGTGTTCTTTACCATCAGTGCCATGATGCAGCGAGTCTCATGTTCCACTTGACCCCTTTGGCACCATGTTGAAAAGTACTGCACAACTTTGACATGCAGGGTTAAAGTTGCACAGTGACCTATTATAACTCAAACTACGAGCATTTTGGTGATTTTTTTTTTGTTTGTTTTTTGTTTTTTTTCTTCATTTTCTGCATCAGTTTGCATTTAAAATGGTTTTATTTATGTAGAGGAACAAAGATCAAATGAGGCTACATGCTGAAATATGTAATGCAGTGAAGCTCTTTGATATTCTGTATTGATTTAAGTAACTGTTGCCAACACTTCTCATTTAATATTATCACACATGCATATATGAGCTGACAGTTCTGTCTGATGTCAGGCTAATTTTCTGCCCTTTTGTCTGTGCACGCATCACCTGTTCATGACAGATTAATTTATTCATTTTAATGTTTTTCATCATGTTCAAACTTCGTGAAAATTCAAAACACATTTAAAAATAAATGTTATTTCTATTCTGAGTAGTCCGACTGCAGTGATGTGTCCGTGTCACACTTCAAAGCAGCGATCTTACTCTGTGTCAAACATTAAAAATCATTTCTTCTTCTTCTTCTTCTTCTTCTTCTTCTTTTTTTAAGCTCGATGTAGTTAAAGTCTTTTCTATGATGGAGTCCCTCCTGCTAAATGATTTAGCTGGCACTGATACCCATGGGCATAACTCACCATCAGCTATTATAATGGAGGTCAAGGGTCATACCAATTCATCATAGAATGGTGGAGTGGACTAAATGATGGAGCAACACACACACACACACATGCACACACATACAAAGCCGCAGCTCATTAATGACAAGCTCGCTCCCTCAGCAAGGAAACTGAATGGGAAATGCTAGCTCATAATGTCTGTGTAGATTCTCAGTTATCCAGGTCATAGTAGTCTCTGGAGCTTGAAAAAAGGCGACTGGACTTCTTTTTGTTTCTTGAAGACGTTTCACCTCTCATCCGAAAGGCTTCTTCAGTTCTCAACCAAATGGTGGAGAGACCCAGGTATTTAAACCCCTGTGGGCGTAGTCCCCTGGAGGTGGTTATGACCCTCTATTGATCGTGTGCTTGAACACATGTGCCCAGGTGTGAAGGGGGCGTGGGTCATATTTAATCAGTGGTTTCAGTTGAAACCAATTTAGGACTCCGCTCCATTGTTTCCTGTGGCCTATTGAGGTCACTGGAACAAAGGTGTGAATGGGGGTTGAGACGTCTGGGAAGGGAGCTCAGGACAGCACTGTAAGCGGGGGAAAGTTGGTGACGTAATCCACCTCCTCTGTTCAATGATGGTTGTTCACAGTGGACATAGATGGCTTCTTTCACTCCTCTTTCAAACCATCTGTTTTCCCTGTCCAAAATGTGGACATTGGCATCCTCAAAAGAGTGCCCTTTTTCCTTCAGATGCAGATGTACTGCTGAATCTTGTCCTGTCGAAGTGGCTCTTCTATGTTGTGCCATTCGTTTGTGAAGAGGCTGTTTGGTTTCACCAATGTAGAGGTCCGAGCACTCTTCACTGCACTGAACAGCATACACTACATCGCTGATCTTGTGTTTGGCGGGTTTGTCCTTGGGATGAACCAGTTTTTGTCTTAGGGTGTGACTTGGTTTGAAGTATACTGAGATGTCATGCTTGGAGAAAATTCTTCTGAGTTTCTCTGACAAGCCTGACACATATGGGATGACAATGTTGTTCCTCTTGTCCTTCCCATTCTCTGTAGTTTGTGTTTGGCCTTCATTCCTGTGCATCTTAGCTGATTTGATGAAGGCCCAGTTGGGGTAACCGCATGTTTTGAGGGCTTTCTTAATGTGTGTGTGTTCCTTATGCTTCCCTTCTGCCTTAGAGGGAACACTTTCCGCACGGTGTTGTAGGGTCCTGATCACCCCAAGTTTGTGTTCCAGAGGGTGGTGGGAGTCAAAGAGGAGATACTGGTCTGTGTGTGTGGGCTTCCGGTAAACTTCAATGTTGAGGCTTCCATCTTCCTCGATAAGCACCGCACAGTCCAGGAATGGTAACTTGTTATCTCTGGTGTCCTCCCTGGTAAAACGTATGTATTTATCCACTGAGTTAATGTGACGAGTGAAGGCTTCTACTTCTCGGGTTTTGATTTTGACCCAGGTGTCATCTACATATCTGTACCAGTGGCTAGCCCCACTTACTACCGCCTGTACCCTGGAGAAGCCACTCCATGCATTTATGGACTCCCAAAGATCCACAAAGAAGGAGTCCCACTTCGACCCATTATCAGCAGTATAAACTCGGTCACCTACAACATTTCCAAACACCTCGCCACCATCTTATCACCGCTTGTTGGCATCACACCCCACCACATTGAAAACTCTACAGATTTTACTAACAAGGTCCAGAATCTTGTACTGGATCCAGATGAAACCATGGTGTCCTTTGATGTGGTTTCACTTTTCACTTGCATACCTACAACTGAGGCAGTGGAGACCGTCAGAAGACGACTACAGGAAGACGATTCCTTACTGAACAGAACCAGCTTCACCCCAGATCAGATTTGTGCACTTTTAGATCTCTGCCTTACCACAACATATTTTAAATACAATGATGGATTCTACAGACAGAAGCATGGATGTGCCATGGGCTCCCCAGTGTCTCCCATTGTAGCCAACCTTTACATGGAGGAAGTGGAAAGTAAAGCTCTTGGTTCTTTCAAAGGGACGGCACCTAGCCACTGGTACAGATATGTAGATGACACCTGGGTCAAAATCAAAACCCGAGAAGTAGAAGCCTTCACTCGTCACATTAACTCAGTGGATAAATACATACGTTTTACCAGGGAGGACACCAGAGATAACAAGTTACCATTCCTGGACTGTGCGGTGCTTATCGAGGAAGATGGAAGCCTCAACATTGAAGTTTACCGGAAGCCCACACACACAGACCAGTATCTCCTCTTTGACTCCCACCACCCTCTGGAACACAAACTTGGGGTGATCAGGACCCTACAACACCGTGCGGAAAGTGTTCCCTCTAAGGCAGAAGGGAAGCATAAGGAACACACACACATTAAGAAAGCCCTCAAAACATGCGGTTACCCCAACTGGGCCTTCATCAAATCAGCTAAGATGCACAGGAATGAAGGCCAAACACAAACTACAGAGAATGGGAAGGACAAGAGGAACAACATTGTCATCCCATATGTGTCAGGCTTGTCAGAGAAACTCAGAAGAATTTTCTCCAAGCATGACATCTCAGTATACTTCAAACCAAGTCACACCCTAAGACAAAAACTGGTTCATCCCAAGGACAAACCCGCCAAACACAAGATCAGCGATGTAGTGTATGCTGTTCAGTGCAGTGAAGAGTGCTCGGACCTCTACATTGGTGAAACCAAACAGCCTCTTCACAAACGAATGGCACAACATAGAAGAGCCACTTCGACAGGACAAGATTCAGCAGTACATCTGCATCTGAAGGAAAAAGGGCACTCTTTTGAGGATGCCAATGTCCACATTTTGGACAGGGAAAACAGATGGTTTGAAAGAGGAGTGAAAGAAGCCATCTATGTCCACTGTGAACAACCATCATTGAACAGAGGAGGTGGATTACGTCACCAACTTTCCCCCGCTTACAGTGCTGTCCTGAGCTCCCTTCCCAGACGTCTCAACCCCCATTCACACCTTTGTTCCAGTGACCTCAATAGGCCACAGGAAACAATGGAGCGGAGTCCTAAGTTGGTTTCAACTGAAACCACTGATTAAATATGACCCACGCCCCCTTCACACCTGGGCACATGTGTTCAAGCACACGATCAATAGAGGGTCATAACCACCTCCAGGGGACTACGCCCACAGGGGTTTAAATACCTGGGTCTCTCCACCATTTGGTTGAGAACTGAAGAAGCCTTTCGGATGAGAGGTGAAACGTCTTCAAGAAACAAAAAGAAGTCCAGTCGCCTTTTTTCAAGCTCCAGAGGCTAGCTCATAATAATTCGTGACCTCAAGGGTCACACTATCAAAGCTTTTATGGTAGGTGGACCCAGTTTTCATGCTATCACATGAAATTTTTCTTCTTTCTTATTTGCTCATTCAACATAGGCTTAATTCCTTCCTTCCTTTCTTTGGGCAGCTTTTTCTGATTTTCCTTTTTACATAACTGCAGACGTATCAGAGATGTGGGGCAGAGGTGGAGGAGGAAGAGACTTAGGTGACATCACCTCCTTCCTCTTACAACTACGTTTGTGACTATGTGCTCTTGTTGGGGGGGGGCTGGTGTCCATGTGGGTGTGTTTGTGTGAGTGTGTGTGACAAGTAAATGTTACAAAATTCACGGATAAGAAAAGACTGAAAAGTAAAGAATGATTTTTACATCTGTGGATATGAACGAACTTTTTTGGGGACATTTGTTTCCTTTGGACAAAAATCATGAAAGGAAACAGACACAAAGAGACGTGCTGACCTGCAGCTGAGCAACAGGAGTCTAAATTTGTGTTTAGGTTTGTGTGTCTTGAGGATAGGCAGTGGTTAGACGGGATGTTGGTCACTCTCCAGCCCCCCACAGTCTCACACCTTTATGATGTCAGTTACTGGAAATCATTGCGACATAACCGCAATGTCCAGTAAATTTATACTCCCATGAAGCCAAATTCATGAGAACTTTTCTGAACGATGAGAATTTGACCTTCTAATTCACAGATGCAGCCATATCTTTGTTTACTGAAGAGAAAGCTAGAGCCAGACCAACACCTTGTGCTGTTCATGTTTGGAGGGGTTTTTTCCATACAGTTATCAAAGAAATAAAGTGAAATCCACCCATTTCCACTTAGCTTTTTCAGGGTCATGGGGGAAGGGCTGGAGCCTATCCCATAGGGTGTAAAGTGGAATTGTGCTGTTAGCACTAACTAGGTATATGTGTCTATGCATTACACTGATTTAGTTTATGGCTGCAGCTTGTATGGATAACTCCAATATTCAGGAATATAAGGGATGAATTTAATTCAAAGGGTCTAAATATTTCTGCCCAGGCAGGTAAGCAGGCACCCACACAGGCCCCGTACAGAACACACACATTTTCATGTGTTCAGAACAAATTTCTCAAACACTTTGTGGGTCTTGGAACAGTAAATACAGTGTATCACAAAAGTGAGGACACCCCTCACATGTCTGCAGATATTTAAGGATATCTTTTCATGGGACAACACTGACAAAATGACACTTTGACACTATGAAAAGTAGTCTGTGTGCAGCTTGTATAACAGTGTAAATTTATTCTTCCCTCAAAATAACTCAATATACAGCCATTAATGTCTAAACCAGCGGCAACAAAAGTGAGTACACCCCTAAGAGACTACACCTGTAAATGTCCAAACTGAGCGCTGCTTGTCATTTCTCCTCCAAAATGTCATGTGACTCGTTAGTGTTACTAGGTCTCAGGTGTGCATAGGGAGCAGGTGTGTTCAGTTTTGTAGTACAGCTCTCACACTCTCTCATACTGGTCACTGAAAGTTCCAACATGGCAAAGAACTCTGTGAGGATCTTAAAGATGAATTGTTGCTCTACAAGAAGACTGTTATATAAACTGCACACAGACGACTTTACATTGTGTCAAAGTGTCATTTTGTCAGTGTTGTCCCATGAAAAGATATACTTAAATATCTGCAGACATGTGAGGGGTGTCCTCACTTTTGTGATACACTGTAACAGGAAAAAGACGACATTTGTGAGATACTTTACTCAGTTTAGTTTCCCTGCAATATTAATTCATCAACCCATTCACTTCTTGTTTCCAGAAATAGTATTAAGCAGGAATATCACCGATCTATATTTGGCTCAGAAGAAGCTGGAGTCTCCTACTCTCTGTCTGTCCTTTTGGCTCTGACATATCCCAACACTAAGACCAACTCTCAGCTCAGAGTCTGAGTGTCTCATTCACGCACTAACTTTACTAACTTTACTAACTTTAACTTTACGCTCTTCATTCGATGTACATGTACACACTCAGTTCCTCTTGATTCCTTGGTAAACTCACAATAAATCTTGTCTGTAGCTACAAATAAATTTCCAAGATGCACGTAGGACGAGACAGTCAGCAGGCCCAAATAAGGAAGTAGACATACAGTATGAAAGAGGATATGAAACGTTTGTGACCATCTCCACAGTTCACACAGCAGACTGCACAGATCCCATTAGCTGACAAGCTGCACATGATGTCATTCACCTGGTGCCTGCTTCTGTTCATTTATAACATATTCTAACTTGTCTCTCTCCTGCAGTTTTCACAGAATGGCTGGGACTTTAGACCCCAAAAAAAAGAGAGCGTTCTGCATGTGAGGACACTGAGTAAAATATCACAACCTCATTGTTCAGAGCTCATGCCTGTAAAAAGGCCTCTGTGTCTGACGGTCAGCAGCTCTTTAGCTCAGGTTAGCATGAAGACTGGAAACATGGAGGCAACCATCCTTTTTTTCCTGTGCAGAGCCTACTGCACTGCACTGACCATGGCCACGTGAAACAGTAAAACATATATCCCTCCTCCCACACGACCCCAGCTGTGTTTACTGTCTACTGCTGTGTTTGATTCCCAGGACCCGTAGAGACCGAAGACCCTGGGAGAATCAACACACACAAACATACATTTCAGTTTGAAGGCCTGGACATTGAAGGCCAATTGATTGGTGCTGTGGTGATAATAATAAAGTCTTTGTACTCTCTCAAACAGCAAACAGATTGTTTTGTAACACTCGGAGAATACGTTTTTCTCCCTTTGGGCATCAGCATAATGGAAGAAAAAATATCCAACAGCTTTGGAGCTGCAGAAGCAGCACAATGTAGTCATGGATGCAAAACAAGGAACTTTATTTTGTTACATTAGCCTGGCATGTTTAATGCTTCCATCTAGATTGGTATTGTTTTCCCTAAGCTTTAGTTTCACAACCTGCTTCAGGAAATAAGACTGAACAAACATTTCAGGCAGGAGGGAAACAAATTACCTGTTTTTCTCACACCTTTTTCACATAAAAGATGCTCAAAGCCTCTGTGGTGTCACCCACTGGTTTTTGAACTATGCACTTTCGAAGCTCCCAGCTTAGCTTCATGGCCATTGCCTGCTTGATTGTATGGAGCCAGAAGTGAGCGTATTCAGGGCAGAGTGTGGAGTTCTAAGTTATCAGCTGACACGAAGCAGCAACTGAAGCTGAAAATGAAGCCAGAGTTGAAGCAGGACTGCAGTTCCTCTAATGGTCACTTGAGATTTTTTCCAAAAGCAAATAAATCCCAACACACTTAAAATGCACAAATTGACAAATGCATTAAAAATAATGTTTCAGTTCTGGTACAGAAAAACTGTTTTGGCCTCTAGTTTCTCCTTTTATAACAACTGCACAGCATATTCTTATTGTTCCTCAGAGTGGCTACACTGTAGCCAGCTCCGCGTGCAAAGGCCTGTCATGGTATTGTGCTGCTGACCCAATGTTGTGTTTTTTTTTTGTTATCTCTGCTTATGTTTACTAGTTTTTCTTATAGTTTGGCTTCTTGGTTTGTTGTGGTTTTGTATTCTGTTTTTGGTTATAGTTATAACAGCTATTGGTATTTCATTCTGGTTTCCCCATGTTCTTGTGTGTCACTGTCTGTGTTATCCCTCCTGTGTCGAATCTTTGGTGTTTGTCTGTCTTCCTCGTTTAGTTGCTTCCCTGCGTTATGTCGGCCTGTGTGTTGTAGTTGGTTTCTGTTTAGTCACGTTTAGATTCCTTCTGTGTGCCAGCCTCCTTATTTGCCAAGTCTGTTATGTCATGTTTAGTTTCTTGCCCTGTGTGCTTTGTTTGGTTTTGCTTCCTGTGTCTCGTTAGTGTCATTTTGTTCACCTGTGCCTCGTCCTCCCCAGCTGTCTCTCTTTCCCTGATTACCTGGTGTGTGTTTGTATTTAAGGTTTCAGTGTTCTTTAGTTCATTGTTGCGTTGTTGTTGTTGGTGGTCCTGATGCAGCTGTGTTCTCATTTCTTTCCCTTTTTGTTATCAAGGCCTTTGTGTTTTTGGATATTTGCTTTGACGCTGGGATTTTGAATTTTGTGAATTCAAACATTAAAAGTTGTGATTCAATGGTCCAGCTCTGCTTGCCACACAGCCATCTCTGACATGACCTTCACTAATTAAAGCTACTGAACTACTGTGATATATTTTTTATTTGATAAGTCAATTAAATGATCAAATAACATGGCTTTCTGTGTGGTAAAGCTGATCTAAGCACTTTGTTCTATACACTTCTAACACTTCTACATCACGTCCATCACCAGTTAACCTAACATGTCTTTGGGAGGACACCAGAGTACTCAGAGGAGACCCACTCAAGCCCAGGGAGAACATCCAAACTCCTCACAGAAGGACCCCAATCAGGAATCCACCACTGTGCTGTTCCAGATCTCATGTCTGTGTCAAGGCTCTGACCTCTGCATGACCTCTGCTCCTTATCCATATATGATCACTTCTGTTTTCCTAGTTTGCTGTTTGGAGATCCCTCCAAGTCCACCAAGTGCCTGTCTCTGTGGGAAGCTGTCCAAATGTGGTGGGAACATTAACAGTTCTCATGACAGTGCCAAGGTCCCCCTTAAAATCTGTTACCACTGTCCCATCAAACAGACATGGCATGTACAGTTTCAAGGTTCCTAAAATCATTTCCTTTATTTGACCCACTGTGGTGGAGTTAAAGTCCATCTTAATAGAAATGCATGAAATCTGACCCAGATCAGCCTCAGTAAACAAAAATTTGTTGTGAATGTACAAAATGTTAAAATAGATTCTTTTTTGCATAATTTGAGCCACGTTTAGAAAATGAATCAAATTTGTGGTTAAAAGAACATATGAGACATTTTTTACTGCTGGACTTTTTTCCAAAGTGAATCTGATTGCGGGGATTTTGATTTACTGCAATTTGTGACAATTATAAACCTTATAAAACTATAAATTCAGTATGAAAGGGAGCTTCTGTTGTACAATATCATGTACATGAACCTGCTGCAGGGTCAGGGTTTGACTGATCATCTGCTATTTGATCATCTGCCTGAAACTTCCCCTTTACGGGGCAATAAAGGCTGCTTCGTCTTCGTCTTCTTCAATATGGGAGAATTATACAAAACAGCTGACTAGAAAAAGTTGAGGGTCTTAAAGAACAAAGATGGGACCAAAGGAGAGGGAAGAACAGAGATGCTGTTTAATTACTGAGACAGATGGCACTGAATGGCTCACATTAACCATTAACCAATCACAGAGGTTCAACAAATGAGGTAAGTGTTGAGGTCACTACCTGTAGCCTTTGAATTTAATCTCTGTGGCTGAGTGATTTAGAGGTGAGGGGCTGTTCTCTGAAACCATGTGGGAGTGTGTGTTTGCATAAGTGCCAGCAAGTGTGCGTGTGTGTGTATATGAGGTCACCTTCATAGGGATGCAAACATTAGCAAGACACCAGATATATATAAATATATATATTTTTATAACATAAAATTACATAGAGGAAAGTTTGATAATGAGGATAATAAATTCAGATATGCAGTGACTGTTGGGGTTTGATGTTGATGTGTGTTTAATGCTCGCAGTGCTCAGCAGAACAGAGAAACCCAACCGCTGCCAGAGGTGCATTATGAACAATGTCTGCACAGAGAGACCAAGTGTCACCTTGGGCAATTTAAGAGGTATGTTTCCTTACTCAGCCACACACACACACACACACTCACACACTCTTACATAAAGACAATAGGACAGAGGAGACGCCACTGGTGCATTAGTTTGTCTGTGACCAGGATGGTCATTATTAGAATAGCTGCTGTTGATGCAGACCTTCATTTAAACCTGGCTAATGGCTCACTGTCGCCTGCACACACCCACATACACACTCACTCACATGCTGATAATTATACATTCCAGGGACACATTGTCTCCATTTAACAGGTCTCCATGCCGGAATGTCTCCATGTGCCCATCTCTTCCCGCTTGGCTCACCACATCTCTTGTTATTGCCACACGGTCGCCACCTCAGTCGTTCAGGTGGGTTGACGTCCTCGGGTGGCTGGAGATGATCAAAGACAGACATTCTTGCACAAATCACAGCACTTAATGATGACAGGCCCTGATTAAATTCATTATCTCAAACCCTAACTCGAACTTGACATCACCTCTAATGTGACCTGAGGTATAAGCGACCTTTGGGGACATTATCTTGTTGTTCGCTCTGTTTGTGATGAATCTTATTAGGCTGTGTTGGAAACATTTCCTTGTTCAGGATGTGGTCCACAACAGGGAATCTGCTGTACTTGCTTCCAGCTTCATGTTTTTAATCTTGGACTTTATCAGAGTTGCTCGATTCACGGTCGCTGGGGGGGATGGCTGTTAAGTCATTTCCTGTTTTATTTTATATTTTAATTCTTATCCTCTTTACTCTGTCAGTTAACTTCCTGTCTTTGTTTGTGTTCCCTCCTTGGGATGCGGTAGGATAGTCCAGAAACCCACCTCCTTTTCCGGATCACTTTTCCTTGACCTGGGTGGAAAACCTCATAAGGTTCAGGAAAGGTGTGAAAGAGAATATGCAAGGCCTTAGGAACTGTGGTGCTACACTCCTTCAAAAGAGACATTATACTGTGTCACTGCCTAACCCCTTACCTTACCTCATTTTCCTACCGTGATGTTTCCTGCAGGTCATATTAAAGGGAACCACTGGTGAAAACGATCACTTCATCACGCAGATTTGAATTGTCTAGAAAAAGGAACCTAACCAATAATTGATGATAATCCTAAAGACTAAGAGCACAACAGACATCACTAACACAAACTGAACCACTGCAAACCTTTGATCAGTTAACGTAGCTCATAATGGACATTTAGAGAGCTCGTGTGAGTCTGATCTTCATGCAGCACTTCAAAAAGAAGCAGCTTTTATCAAAGCTCTGCAGTGGTCACAGTCCACCTTTGGGCTGAAAATTCAAAACACATCACCAGATCAGGAAAATCAGTCGCACTTATAATAAACCTTTTCATGATCTGCAGCACTTTGACAGTGTTGTGATCACTGACATGAAGTCGGACAACCATCATCCTGAATTATGTGACCTCTTATTTCCTTTCCTTGCATAAAGGATGCTTCAGTGCATCCTCTGCTGAAGGAATAATGAAGGGAGCACTGAAGCATCTTTCCTTAGTATTTAGAGAATTCGACCAGCACTTCTTATGACTGACAAGCTGATGAATTCGGGTCACTTCACTCAGGAACTTTAGCAAAATTGGCTACTCCACCGCCCCAGGTATGTCTGTGTATGGCTGCTCCAGTCAGTCACACCTGTGCTGCATTAATTATACTGTTTCCAGTTAGCACGTTTCCTCATGTTTGTACCTGTTGACCTTTTGCTGCTTGTAGCCTTTACCTTGTTGCTCCCTGCTCGTTTGGTTTGCCTTCACTGACTGTAAGTATATGATCATACTCTATGTACTCATGCTCTCAGCATGTGGGTGGGGCTTCTGTGCTCACAGCCAGAGCTGTGTGCCTGATCTTTTTACCTCATAGAACGTTTGGAGTAACAAGAACTGTCTGAAACTGAGTGTTTGCAGAAGTATGAAGAATGACCTTTTCCCTCACAGGACCCACTTCCATGCACTTCATTATCTGGAACTTTAAACCACATTTAATATAAGCATCCACGACTGTAACATACACATATGCCAGAAAATAAAAAGCATAATAGGCGCTCTTTAAATCCTACAGAATATAGTGGGCTCAAATAATAACTGGCCAAATGAGCACAACGATGTGGATAGAAGGATGGAGATAAAAGGAAAATTTATATTGCAGGCAGATGAAAGGAATGCAATTGTCTGAAAGTGTCCTTTGATTCTGCTGCCTGATACCACACAGTAACAATTCTTTGTGAGGAATATTTCAAAAGTAAAAGGATGCAGATATGTGGCCGGGTCATAGCAGCACTCCAGCAGGAACAAGACAATGAAATGTTTTTAGGGGCTTTAATTATCTGCGGAAAAAGATATTATAATTACTATAATATAGCTGTCAACACATTTGTTTTTGGAATCACTCTGGGGAAAGTAGTCATCAGCTGAACACAGTGATTTCTAGCTACACACAACCAAACATCCCCAATAGTCAAACTGTGGGTGTCTTTCTTTGGCATGTTGGTTTTTACATCACATCAAGTCCAGAAGTGACAGATCTGAAGTGATGGAAGAAGTATTCAGGTGAAGGAAAGTACTGGTCACAGGTGTAACTCTGTGAATGGCCCCGGGACAGATCACACACACACACACACTAAGTCCAAATATAGCAATAACTAGTGACATCAATAGCATCATGCCAGGTTGTGATCAGCATCATGGATAACTGCTGCATCCTGAGGTCGCAGGACTGGATACATCTGATTTAAGCTTAAGTTATAAACCCCCAGCCCGTTAACCACAGATCCCCACAGACTCACGGGACTGGGTCACCATACAAAACAAGCACACTCATAGAACTTCTCACTGAACAATCATTTCCAATTGATGAGCTTCTAGTTACTGTATATCAAGGTGAAAAGAAAGTCCGCACACCAAAAGAGCTCCTGGATGAAAATACAAAAAGCCCAGAAAAAGGTTCCTGCACCCTTTTTGTGCGTTTTTTTTTTTCACTTTGATCTTCTAGTTATATCACACACATATTACAGTATGAGTGTGTATTTTCAACATATAAGTGGTAACATTTTTTCAATCCTTTACAAAAGCACAAACACAGACAAAGTTAAGCTTTGAATCCTAAAGTAGGACCATGATTTAAACACATGGTTGAATTTTTATAATGTGTCCAACTTTAATTTAATGCAGCAAATCTGCATGCTGTGTAATGTGGAAGAGCCCAGTAACCATTTCAGTTCTCCCACCTTCTGAGCCCTCAGTCATGCCCTGGCTGCCATCGTTGGTACCAATAAATAATGTGAACCAGTCCTTTACAGAAAAGTCCTGCATACACAAACAAAAATACAAAAAGTGCAGAGGTTTTATCATGTTAATACAAAATTATAAAAGTATTTGCTCTGTTGTGTAATGACTGATATATACATTATCAAATATTTATCATTGCACTGAAGTATATTGTTTTGGTTGTGTATAATTCTACATTTTTGAGGGTACAGGTTTCATCGTCTCTGATGTTGTTTTACAGCGTGTCTGTATATTATTCACCAAGCAAACCAAAGGAAAAACAGCACGTGCTGCATTTCTGTGAAAAAGTATTTGCCTCTTCCTGATTTCTTTTTTGCACATTTCTCACACTAAATGTTTCAGATCATCAAACAAATTTTAATGTTAGACAAAAATAAAAGCATTTTAATAATGAGTTCATTTAATAAGGGGAAAAAATGGCCTCCAAGGGAGAGCTCAAAGGACAAAACCACTGCTGACCAGCAAGAACACAAAGGCTTGTCTCACATCTGCCAACAAACATCTGGATGATCCCTTTTGATCTTCACCTTGAGCAGCGTTTGGCTAAATACCCGTTAGGTGATCGTTGTGTACCAGTTTCCTCATCTGGCTCTCACTTGTTTTTGCTGTTATCCCTTCAGAACTTAACATCACTTTGAGATTTTCACTGTTCTCTCAAACTCATTAAACGTAGCCTTCCACTCCTCTCCTCTCCTCTCATCCTGATCCTAATCTAAGATTTTTCTCACTAATCTTCATTTGTCTGAAATAATCAACACTGATGATCCTGCACATTATCTGAAATCTATCCCAGCGACTCCTCATCTCAGCATTCCTCCTGATGATCTCAACCGTTCTGGATACTTTGTTTTTTTAAAAATTCCCAGGGAATCCACTGTCCTCCTGATCTCAGGGGTTTTCTTTTCATCTTCTTTCCTCATCTTCATTGTTTTATTTGTATACAAACCAAAAAATGATTTGTAGCTTTAAATCAGTTTAATGTTGTAATTGTTTTTATTGTGAAACCAGCTGCGTGCAGTGAGCATGCCTAAATCCCGTCGTCACCTTCGGGTTACGAGACAGTCGGCATGCCTCTTATTAGTGAAGAAATAGTTCCAGCAACTCCATCCAAAACCACAAAATTGTTGTTTTCTTTCATTTCTGTCTGTGGACAAATTAAACTAATTAGGTGCAATGAGGTGTTTAGTAATCTGTGCTTAATGAGTGTGTTGTCAGCTGAGACGGTGCCATCACAAAGTGGCCATAAAAATAGCTTTCAGATCAGCGACGTTCATGCACTGGGGTGCTCCTGCTGAACTGAGATAAATCTGTGAAAACTCCCATATGACCACTTGCACGATGTGCTCTTCAGATTCATCATGGAGCTCAAACAAAACAACCTTCTCCTGACTGATCAACAATAATCACTGAGGATCCTTACAGGTGATGTGAGCTTCTAGCACCCAGAGACCAGACTGCAGACTGAGAGTTGATGTTTTGTCCTGATTCAAGATTCAAGATTCAAGAAGTTTATTGTCATGTACACCGCAAAACACTGTGGTTATGCTGAGCAATGAAATTCTTACTTGCGACTGCTTTACAAACAATTGAAATAAGCAACTAAGTTAAAATAAAATTTAAGAACTAGTATATTAGGAAAGTAAAAGTAGAAAATAAAAATAAATAAATAATAAAGCAAGTGCAATATATACAGATATATACAGATGAAAGAAAGGCAGGTAATCACAGTTTGGTAATCAGTCAGTGGTTCAGTAGCCTGATGGCCTGTGGATAGAAACTGTTTTTTAGTCTGGTTGTTCTTGCTTTTACACTCCTGTAACGTCTGCCAGACGGCAGGAGTGTGAACAGTGTGTGCTGTGGGTGGGTACGGTCCTTGATGATGATGTGTGCCCTCTTTATTACCCGGGTATTATAAGTGTCCTGTAGTGATGGGAAGGCAGCTCCACAGATGAATTGTGCTGTTTTGATGACACGCTGGAGAGCCTTCCTGTCCTGACTAGTGCAGTTTCCATACCACACCGTGATGGAGTTTGTCAGGATGCTCTCCACAGTGCATCTGTAAAAGTTGCTGAGGAGCTTAGGGGATAATCTGAATTTCCTCAGTTTCCTTAAGAAGAAGAGTCTCTGCTGAGCTTTCTTGACAGTCTGTGCTGTGTTGTAGGTCCAGGTGAGGTCTTCACTGATGTGGGTGCCAAGGAATTTGAAGGTCTTCACTCTCTCCACCTGAGTCCCGTTGATGAATAATGGAGCATGCTGGTCTCTTCTCTTCCTCGGGTCAATAATCATCTCCTTAGTCTTCTCTGTATTTAAGGAGAGATTATTTTCCTGGCACCAGGACACCAGCTGAGGCAACTAAAATAAGTTTTTGGCCACATCAAATCAATCTTCAAATTCTTCGCTTCTTTGTAAACTAATTTTCTTTCAAGTGCAAGCAGACTTGAACAGGCAGCTGTAGCATTAAAAGCAACCCAGACATGCCGGGCTGAACAGGAAGAGGACTCTGAAGGGGAGATCAGCCAATTTTAAATGAGGAAAGTCTTTTTATTTTCATGGGTGTTCCAAACCCTGCAGAGCTGCCTGCTGAACCAAGAACCAACAAATGTTCCTGCCTGTGTGTTTCACAGACGTCTGCTCTTCAGTCACACATGCACGCAGCCTCAGCTCGTCTCTGCTGCATTTTGTCATCAGGCAGCATTAAAAGCTGCAGCGTCTGTCAGAGTTGTTAATGGACCAATTCCATTTTAAGCGTCCTCGACAATTGAAAAATTCAACTCATCACACACATGAATCCATGCGTAATATGTGTGTGTGCACGCACGCACGCACGCAGTAGATACACATCAATCGCCCGCCTTACATCTTTGTATTTATGAGGGTTTGTCCTTTTTCACGTCCACTTTGAGATCATAACTCCACCCCCCACTCTCCCCCACTCCTCCCAGCCTGCAGAGCCTCCACAAATGAGATAAGAGCACTAATGTGATTGCGAGAGAGAGAGACAGAGAAAGACAGAGATAGAGAGAGAGAGAGTTTCTAATTTAATAGAAACTCCATCAGGCTAATGGAACTGTGGATTGACCGCCCAGCCTCCCACACACACACGCGCACACACACAGACACACAGTCATTTGCTCGTCACTGTATTGTACCTTGCGAGCGTGGGAACCTATTAGCATTCACCACAATACGCTGGGCCACAGAGTTAAATGAATATGTAGAAAGAGGGGACATGGGAGGTTGAAAGAGAAGGATAAAACAGATGGATGGAGCGCACAGAAGAAAAACACAAAGATACTTTTTGGTGGCCGTTCAAAGAAAAGCAGAAAACGGTCCGGATTAGACGTAAGAAAGCACATCGTGAAGTGGACAGACGAGCGAAAGTCACCCGGTGCAGACAGTTCACCAATTATGGCCCTGCAGGCTTTCTGGTACTTGTTGAGGATGGGACGATGTGAATGGAGACCGAGGGGGTGGAGTCAGGGTGGGGGCAGATATGACGGATGGTTTTTCACTCACAATTTGTCTGGCCCTAAGGTAATAAATGAGTGCGTACTCCTTTTCTAGAAATCTCTCTCATACACACACACACACACAGCTGATGCCCATTCACGTTCAGGCTGTCTGCTGATTTATTTCCACTTATGCTCTCAAGTGCGGAAATTTGGACGGGTGACAGAAAGTACAAACAGTGTCCTTGAAGGCAGCAGCTCTTTCTCTCTCATTCTCTTCTTCTTCTCCTCCTTTTCACTCTCAGACCTTCTTCAGGTTCCTCGCGTGCAGCAGTAACTCTTCCCTGTTGTACGGGATGTCATAACATCTTCTTTGTTTGGTGACCCAGTCAAAGAAACGATCTACTATCGACAACTTGGTATGAGTATATTAACGCGTGTGTGTGTGTGTGTATGTGTGTGTGTTTGAGAGGTACACAACCCTATTCAGTCTGAAAGCTGCTATTTGCAAAGAGGAGAATAAATATGAGGCCCCCCTGCATACTCTAGCATTAAATGGAGGTACGGGAGGAGGGACAGTAAGAGGGTCGGGTCTTTGTGAGCTCGGCGCCGGTCACAGGACGAAGTCCTTTACCTCAGGAGGTCAAGGTCAGCAGAGTTAGCAGTAGCTTTGTCCTGGACTTTTATCTGTTATAATGCAGCGTGATTGGTGTCCTTTCCAGATATTTAGACCACTATATGCAATTCCCCCCAGATCTTTGTATTGCTGGGTCAGCGGTCCGGCAAGTTGTATAATGAGTATAGTTGAGAGTAGAAACCGTGACCTGGGTCCCCCGGAGACTCCACAGAGAACAGAAAGTGTCTGCAGATAAACGTCATCTCATTAAGGCTGCATGTGCTCAACTTACCTGCAGTGAAGCTGAATTTGATACAAGATAAGATACAAGAAGATATTTAACATCCATTAAATATGCTGTGACTCAACTTTAATTTTCTATGTGGAGAGCTAAGAGTTCGCTCCTGTTTCAGGATTAATGAGGCTCACCTCAAACATGGAAAGAGGGGCATCACAGTCAAACATTAAAATCTTCTTCTACATCAAAAATTGTCAAAATAAAAAGATTAGTCATTAATGATATAAATAATGAAGTAAGCATATGTAAAGTTTAGGAGTGAACTCATATTCCATTTGGTTATAGAGACGTGTTTAAGTATATACATATTTGCATTATTTGATGTTTGGATATTTATATATGCACCTTCCAGTACAGTCATTATAATCTGTCTCTGTGTCTTTCCCACATTTATTTAGGTCTTGGAGTTTCTGGCTTCTGATTGGTTGTTAGTCACACGGGCTTTCAAACAGGGAAGTGGTGTGAAAAAAAGTGTGGAGAAATAAAAAAGGTGCAGCCGAGAAAATGATCCATCTTCATGTTACTGTTTCTAGGACCATTCAAGGAACCTGACTGACCTTACCCCACTTCCTGAAACAATACACCTCTGTTTAAAGATGAGCTTTTTTCATTTTGTCCACATGGACACAAATCAGATTAATGTTCATGTAAATGGAAAAAAAAGAAAAGAGAAAAATTCATGTTTTTTACAAACTCTCATGAGCCTCTGTTTTACATAAACCTCAAAATAATATTCTTACACTTTTATTATTTATTCAGCAATGTGAAAGCTTCATGTCTCCCTCACAGCAAACTATCAAAGTTTAAATATTGTTCATTTAAATATTGTTTTTCCATCATTTTTCTCAGAATATCTGCTTAAATTTTATTTATAGCGCACTGATGTGAATGTGGCTTCACAAAGTGCAACTTTTACTCGAACAACTTTGGAATCAAAACAACTGCGGGAACATAAATGGCACCAGTATGAATAATTACGGAGGGAATGGTATGAGGTGTACAGACATTAAGTCAAAGATTAAGTAGCCACAGCATCTTAATCTGGGCAGACAACAGGGACTCAGACACTGTCAGTCTTTCCCAGTAATGAAATTAAACCATTAAACTGAAGAAGAAGTGTGTCTGTCTGCAGCTGCTGTGCTTCCTCTCCATCAGTCTGCTGTTTTTGGTCGGCAGCAGCCTCTAAAAGAGAAGCTGCTACTGATGGAAGGAGAGGCAGAGCTTCGATTCCCAGATTACTACTAACATTGTTTCCAGTGAGATTGTTGCATATTAGATCGTAAAAGGTCCCTTATTGATTTTTGCATGTGCGCATGTGTGTCTGTTTGTTTCCAACAAGATCCATAACTGTCACTGTGCATTATATATTCCACAACATACACTCCACTTAACAGCCGAAGTTTATAAAGGGATTCACCCCCCCCGCACCCACACACAGCAACTCCCACTTGCAGCCACTTTGAGTAACACTCACGTGTCACTGTGACTCTGGGATCAAATTTTATTAATCTGGACAGATGTCTTTTCTCTCTCTCCATGAAACACTTTTTTTGTGTGTGTGACATGAAACAAAAACCTACAGCAGCCATGATTCATCATCAGCAACCCAGAAGATTCTCAATGAATGTAACAGCAAAATATTAGAACCTCTCGTTCTGTCTCAGACTGCTTATTTTTGTGAGTTTTTAAAGACCATTTTAAGTTTGTTTCTGTATGGAGACATAATTACAGACTGTACCAGGTGTGATTTAAAAAAAAAAAAAAAAAGGTTAATTGAATTGCCCATAAAAAGCAGAAACCATACCTGATGGGCAGTCTCCCCTTCAGGGTCTTCCTGTGGTGTACCTCTGAACTTGGAAGTCCCATAACTGCAGTTTTACAATGGACGTCAAATTTGTGCAGAGAGCAATAGCTTTAGTTTCAGTTTCAGAGTTACAGAGTGTGGGTCAAAGTTCTCTGAACTTTTACATTTAATTGATTTTATATGGAGTGAGCGAGCTGGTGCTCTGGCTTTGACCTAGAGACCAAACAGCAGTCTTCAGGGTGAGATTCCAGTGTGTCTCAGTGCAGATGTGGCCCATCAGGTTAGGACTGCAACAAAGAGCATGCTTGTCTTTTTTTCCCCTGAATATAAGATGGGAAAGGGGGGGGTGCATTGTCATTTTGTACCCAGACAGTCAATGCTGAGTTTCCACTTTAACATCCTGAAGTTCCACTGTGAATTTAAAGGCTGGACTTTGTGCTAATAGTCCAACCAAGACCTCCACACAGCAATCTCAAAGCTGCAGGAGCTGCAGGAGCTGCAGGAGCTGCAGGAGCGCTGGGACTCGGATCACAGGTGCACGAGGATCTCAAAGGGAGGATCAGCCAAACTTAAAGGAGAGTTTTGTCTTTATTAGTAGAACTTTTTGTTCCTAGCAGCCAGTATGAGTACAGTCTATAAATACCATATATATAAAGACCATTTCTTAGCCAATAAGAATGAATTATAATTATAATTTTTCAGTCACGTGCCCAGCCTTTTATCTCTGCTTCATGTTTCCTGTCCTTCACACATGAGCTCCACCCGACTGCTCCGTCCCACTAACAGCAGGTTCAGCTAACACTTAAGAGTGTGTGTGGTGTTCTATGACAGTGAGAATGAGTGAGTGGGAAATAATGTAAATGGGGCTGTGTGGGGAACTGGGTGTGGAAATGTAACTGTGTGTGCCAAGGGACTGGACCTCCACAGGAAGACGCGTGCACACACACACACGCACACACAGACACACAATGTGGACGAGCTGGGAACATAAACGGTAGACACAGATGGGCTCAGTGCCAGTTGGCTGGTGGAGGAAAGTGTGTGTGTGTGTGTGTGTGTGTGTGTGTGTGTGTGTGTGTGTGTGTGTGTGTGTGTGTGTGTGTGTGTGTGAGAGAGTGTTTGACTGGGAGATAAAGACTGGGTGAGAGCTATTTAACGACATCTAGATAAAAACTGCAAACTTGCTACACCATGAAACACGTTCACTTTCTATTGTCTTAACCTTCACCTGCAACATTTCCGGACTGACACTAATCTGGATGTGGATATTGACTGCAAGGCCTCATTCAGCTATTCATGGCAGCAGCTGTTTTGGCATTAGCCACATAAATCCAGTGACATACCCTCCATCTAAAAACAGCTCACCCACAAAAACAGCCGATAGATCACTGTGGCAGCCGCTGATGGGAATTAGCAGCGAGAGTGTTTTTGCCTGTGTAAATACACATGCATGAAGTATTTCCTCCCTGGACGTGTGCGTGTTTTATTGCTTTGCAACACTGAATCAAAGTAGGTTTAATGTGACTTTTATGATCAGGAGAAAAATGCTTTTTAATGTTGAATTGAAACATTGGTTTGTACCTGCGATCACTGAGGGGTACCAGGAAGCAAGAAACACTCAGTGAAGAAGATCTGATGAAGTCCATCTGAGGATCAGAGCGATTCTTGTCAGGCCTCTGCAGATTAAAAAACACAGTGAGAATCATTTTTTATTTTGAGAGAAGACACCAAACCTTCTCATAATGATGTGTACCGTGGAATCACCGCTAATAAACCTTAAGCAGTGCAGAAGTGTAAGAGTTGAAGCAGATGAATCAGACTGACATGAAAACTGTCTCATTAACAATATTTCCTACAAAGTGAGAAAAAGACTATCTTACTTTTTCAGAAATATCCAATCAAGATTAATTATTCTGTGACTCATACAAAAAATATGTTCATGTCAAAAGGATCATCATCATATTCAATAATACAAGTTTTAGGTCTTAAAACACTGTAGCAATACATATTACTTTACCTAATATGTCATATAATCAGAAAGTATGGATTATATTCTTTATTTAACCAGGTAAAAGATTAAGGATTGATTTTTCATGAATGACCTGGTCTTCAGAGCAGTAAACATGCTTAAAACCATCATAATACAAATAACTTCAGCTGTCACACTCTTTAAAAGAGTGACCACGGCATCCTGTTCATATGTGATTAAAGATCAGGGAAAAAGCAGAACTCTTTCCAAGTGATTTCAGCGCAGCATCCAAACATACACCGTGGAGACAAACCCAACAACATTTTTGACACACTGAAAAATCCCCTCTGCCTACAGTTAAATGAATCATTAAGAAGTGAGAAGCAACTGACACAGCTGTAAAATTTAACGTGACGCTGACACAAAGCCTGAGTGAACAGTGTGGGAGCTCAGCGAGGACTCGTGAGAACAGCTGCCTATTGTGGCTTCATAAGCAAACAGGCGACCTCACGATCGGACCGAGCTGCTCCGCAATGACTTATCAAACATGTCCTGCAGATCCTGTGCATGCACACAGGAAGACGCGCATGCATCTGTGCACAAACTGATCGAGATAAAACTTTCAGAACCACAAAAGCAGTAAAGAGAGAATCAGTGTGACTTTTCCTGGAGATCAAAACTAAATAAACACAAACACTCACACATGCGCGTGCACACACACACACACACACTCTGACAGGGAGATACTCTGCGGCTTGCAGTGCCACTGGCCAAAAAGGAAGAAGGAAGTGGAGAAAGGAAGCACAGAGTGGTTGATGACAATACCTTCAACATCCCACTGCTCTGCAGCACAGTGCTGTCAGACTCTGCTGGAAATCCATTCATCCAGCCACTGTTTGTGTGAAAGATTTATAGGCTGATGTTGCTACATGAAAAGCCCACTGGTAGTGTGTTATTTTGAGCAAACTAGATCAAATTTGAATGCACTGTAAAACAAATTGTCTTTATTCAAGCAATTTAACTTATTTCATCAAAGCTCAGCGTGAGGAACTGTTTGACACACGGCATCTCTTTAAATCAGATATTAGCATGCAGACAGCAGGATCACTGTAATTAGGAGCTGTTCAAAATATATTAAATTCACCTCTAAATGTACCGAAGATGACATGAATATTTGATCACCCACACACCCTCTGGATCCTGTCAGAGATAAAGTTGGCCATATTAAAAACAAAGAGCCTGTAACACATCTAACAGCACAACCAGAAAGAAGCTCATCGAGAGCGTCCTGGAAAGCGTAGATAGATGGATGAGACGTTTAATATAAGGTTTTACAAGCAGAAAAATGTTACAAGAAGCTTTTTTCTTCTTAGACAAACAAAAATAGTTGATTGTGTCTAAAATTGCAGTAAGTGGTAAACATCTGAAAGGTTTTAAACAATCACAGGAAACTTTTCTAGATATTAGAAACTGTCTTTGCTTTGCCAGCTGCCTCAAACACAGTTCATTTAAAGTCTGCTTAAGCATGTGTCAGAATGCTGTCCAGTGACTCTGCAGCGAGGGGCCATCTGGACCGCCACCCGGATGTGAGGAATCATCTTCACCTGTGTGTGCTCGTGTTGTAACAGGTGATTTGTGTTATGACGTGATTCTCCCATTATTGTCTGGATTTCTTGTGTGAAACTTGCATTACTGTGACGCACAAGTGATGTCCAGATGTCACTGATCCAGAGTCTGAGTCTGAAGTTTTGTTGATACCGAAACGTGCAGCAGTTTATAATGTCAGCATGATTATATTATCTTTTTTGACTATCTTATAGTTAAAGGTGAAGATTACTGAGTGATCTACCAGAAATGTGTACTTGTACATATTTAAATAACCAACACATCTGTGAAATAGATGTTAAAATATAAGACTAACCAGGTTTCCTGCACTTTTAGGTTAAATGCATCATTGCTTCACATCTTCACCCTCAAACTTTTCTTAACAACATCAAAATGAATGAAATTTCCTGCACAAGCCCCACAGAATGACTAACTGACCAATTAAAGTATCTCAAAAGTGACATTTCCATTACATCCGTCAGCATTCAGGATCCCAGGAGGATGAATCCTAATGATCTAGATTATATGAGCACAGCAACATACTGTATCTCATAATCCAGTTATTATGAGTTATTATGAGCGTTTAACTGAAAACGTTCTTGTTCTCAAAAGGATCGTCTATTTTAGTTTCATTAGTTGGTGTCCTTTGCTTAAATATCTCCCCCACAGCAAAACAGCTAAATGTGAAAACACATATATTAGCATGCAGAATGAAAAGTATGAGATAAGCCTGCTCCTATGGAGGCTCTGTTACAGTGATGTGGTTGCAGGTTTGCGGTTATTTTCTCATGTAAGCAGTGCGTGTGGATCCTGCTTACTTTCTGCAGCAGGTCTCTCGGGCTGTTAGTGGAGCTACATGTATTATACTCTCTTATCTTTAGTTTAATATGCATGAACCCTCTGAAGTAACACCAGCACGCTGCATCCTGTTTACCAGCATCAGTGATCTGTGGTGCTTCATATTTTGGAAGCGGTTCCAAACAGGAATAGAGCAGCACTGAAAAACAAACTAAATAAATAAGTGAATAAATAAACCCAACAGCCTTATACCTGTTTTGTTTGTTTGTTTGTTTTTTGCCTCTTCAGTTAAAGAAGCAGTTTGTACTTCATGTTGGTGGTTATTACCGCTCAGGTTAATCGCCCAAGCCTACATTTCCCCATCGTTGCGTCATCTTGTTTTGCCTTCTGTGTATTGACCTTTTTCCTGAAAACTACTTTAATTTTTTGCATCACAGGGAGGCTTTGGTGTGTAATAAATCATACACGCATTTTTGCAGCTTTCAAAATGAGCAGATGAGCCATACAACGGTCTGGAAATACAGTCACTGATTATCTGTAAGTCAAACGATGCTGAGAAAGCAGAAAAAAAAGAAAACACACACACACAAACAGCTGAAAAAGCCGTCACTCCTCTGACCACGACGCATCCCTGAGAATGAAGGGGAGTACAGGTGACCTAATCATGAATGTGTGGTGGTGGGTTTACAGTATCATGAGCCTGTAGCCTTTACAGTAGCAGACCTGAGCAGCGATGGCAGCGCTGGGAAGGTCAAATTAAGGGTGGGGATGAGAGCATGTGTTCAGAACTGTCCTGCTGGGTGAAGGTGAAGAAAGAAATGGGAGTGAGGGAGCTCTGACATGGGATGACATATGCAGATAGTCTGAACCAGAGTGGGTGTGTGTGGGGGGGTGCATGGGTGGGGTGAGAGCCCGGCGTGGTTTTATAGTCCCTGTAGACCTGTATTCGTGGCTGCATGAATACAATCCATAGCAGAACTGTTCATAAAATGCAACATGTGTTAGCCCTTTATTTCTGGCTCTGATTCTGGCAGACTGTCTCTGGCTCACAATCAACACTAGAACTGACATGCAAAGGTCAAAGCTAATAATGTTGCAAGGAAGAGTACCCAGCAGAACCTGCTGGGTACGGAGCGCAGCGAGGCTAACGTGTGAAACAAAGCTAAAAAAACAGCCTGACTGCCAAAAACAAAGGCGAGATTGAACAGTTATGAGGCGCACGTGTGACTAAAACTGCTGACTTCACACCACGCAGTGTGTTCCATCCAACCTCGGGTTCTACTGGAGACAATTTAAAAGACAGCTGATTGGATTGCTGTCATCATGCATAATCTGTACAGTGCGGTGTTTTAATGGTGTAAGACAGCGTGATTGAAGGTAATGGAAGAGTGATTGCCTTTGAAATCTATTAAAGAGGAGGCTATTAGGAGCTGTGTGCGGCGCTGCTGCTGACCCAATCATCATTAGATCCAGTTCAGACCAGTCAGCTAATTGTGAGGGGAAACGTGAACGGCTCATTCAGCATCTCTTTGTGGGTTCGGCTTTAGAAGTTTGGAGCTGTGAGGATCGGTAAGCATTCGGTCTTTTATTCATCATTTTTATTTGCAGCAAACAGCGTTTCTGTGGGCATGGTTTGACTCTTAAAACAAGGACCTCAAAAAATGATGATCTGCAGACAGAATCATGCATCTCATTTTGGTCATCTAAAAATTAAAAGCATGCTCAAAACCAGTTTGTAATGTCATGCACCAAAGCAGGGTAACATCACAGGCTTTCCATATTTTCTTCATGCTATAAATCATCATCTCTGGAGTCTGCAGACTCTGTTTAGGTGGTGACAGCAGTAGCTATAAAGTGCATATTTAAAAATTTTTCTTACAGTTACTGTTTCAAAACTTCAACCTGTTCATATTGCTGTAAAACACGAGCTGTGGCTGGTACACTCTGACAGCAGCATCCGTCAGATTATGGTTAAAAATCCACGGCTTCCAACAGGAAGTGGCTTCTAGGTTTTCCTCCAGTAAATAGGCCAAAGCACTGGGGAATATTTTTGAATATGCATTTTATTATCCTTTTTAGGCATAAGCTACATCTGTTTAATGAGTGAACCTATTGTTCTATATCAGTTCAAAGGAATACAAAAATCAGCCAGGCAAATGTTTGATGCTGCTTTTGTTCATTAGTTTTGTTTGGATGAACGTGAACGAGGTGAACTGGGATTCTGGAGCCTTTGGTGCTTCTTCTTCTTGATGACAGTGGGAAATAATCCCTCGGTGTGTCTCCCTCCCTCCTCCTCATCATGATCAGCAGAAGTGTCTTCACTGAGGTGGTCCAAGCTCCACCTGTGCAGCTCCTTTCTCTACACCATATTAACGCTCCATTAAGAATAATGATGAGCAGGGTATGTTTCTGCTGTCTACTTTATAGCAAACAAAAAAAGAGTGCCACAATTCTAAGCATGCAATACTGTGGAAAATGTACAGTTGTGATTGGACCTGGGATCTTGTATAATCCGGCGTCCATGTCACCAGATGCCTTCCCAGCTAATGGAACAGCTAATGTTCCAGATTCTGGAGTTGGGTGAGGTCTCGTCAGGCAGAGGAAATCTGGTCAGCGGGTGTCCTTGGCGTTGAGGCTCAGCTCAGTTTGGCAGTGTCAACCTTCACTCCGGTGCCAACATGTATTCCTTACCCTGCTCCCTACCCTCGAAACAACAGATGCATCACTCATGCAGCTCGGCCACGCCCTGAGATGCATGTGTGTCCGTCTCCAAAGCAACCAAACATGTCCAAGAAATCCCCTCCTTGTGGAAACGACCCACCTGTTCCTTGTGTACGTGCCATTAAGCTCAAAAACATATTCATGAGTTTCCCTCTGTGGTGTGTGTGTGTGTGTGTGTGTGTGTGTGTGTGTGTGTGTGTGTGTGTGTGTGTGTGTGTGTGTGTGTGTGTGTGTGTGTGTGTGTGTGTTTTCAGTGGAAAATAAACTGCTTATTCTGTGCTTCGGTTGTGTTTTCAGGGGTAATCACAAATGTTGCTGATCTCTCGGCGCTGTTTATTATCCGGTAAACAGTGAAAGTGTAACTACAGCCACGGCAGCTCCCTCCAGCTTTGTCAGGCTCAATTTGGCTCACTGTTAGAAGTGTAGGAACTCAAGCTGTTCTCAAGTGCAGAGAGAAGTCAGACTCTTGACTCCAAACACTCCCAAACACTCAAAACATGTAAAATATGAGCAATTTGTTGCCCAGTCTACTGGTGCTGCCACTCATGTGTGACGAGTGCTAACTCCATCCCTCCCAAGCCTTGTTAATATGAGATGTAGCATCTACAACCAATCTTTTTCTCTTTTTTTTTTTACCTCCTCAGCTATGGATTTGTGGTGCGGCTTGAGGATCCTTTTTAATCCATCTAATTCTTTCTCTGCTCCTAATCCTTTTTTAATTCAACTCTCTGAGTAACTCACAAGGAGACAAATCTAAAATGTAGGCAAAGGATTTTGTCAGCTTACTTTGGCAAACTCCTTTTCTCAACTTAAGACCCGTTTCACTATGTCTGGAAGAGCACAATAGAGAGAGACTTCAGAGTTTAGGCGGGACGTGTTGTCTGGTTCAGGCTAAAGATGCAGATGCATTTGGAGCAGGGCCACAAAGTTCATGTAGCTGCTAATCTACGAAGGGACAGAAATCTGACTAAAGCCTGACTTACAAAGATTTGTCAGCAGTCACATCTTTACTAGTTTTTCTTTTCTACCCATTAAACACTGTCAGCATAAACCGTGCCCTGACTTTTAGCATCTTCAGCTTTTGAGGCTTTTTGTTTAGTCTGATGGTCAGTCTGGCTGTCTCATCAGTTATCATTAACTAAGAGAGACCAGGCTTGAGGTCAGAGGTCAGGAGGGAAAAAAAATGAGGGGGGGGTTCATTGGAAGAATTTGGAAAAGCCTGTCAGAAAGATAAAGGACACAGCTACAAAGCCACATCAGCAGCTGTTAGGCTTTAGCAGTTGTGCTGATGGCACTCCAGAAATCTGATCTCAGAACAGTGAAAGGCTGCAGAGACTTCACTGCAGTTTTGGCCAATGCAGTGAATAAACTGACAGAGCTGCTGCGAGTGAGGCTGAAACAAACTTGAGTGGCTTTTTTATGGCGAGGCTGTCGAAGAAGAAAAAAAGTCTTGCAATAAATGTAACTATCAGCCCAAACTACAAGAAATCAACATTATGACGGCCAGAATTGCTCCTCTGCCGCCGACCGCGGGCAGCCGGCATCGAGCCTCATGCTCTGCACTGAGATTATTAGGCCCTGCTGCAGACTGGAATGCTCTTTAGTGGTCTGCTGTACTTTATGGTATATGTGAATTATCAGTGCCTATAGTTTCCTGACAAATCATGTACTTTCCCACCTCTGAGGTGCCCCTTTCCTTGCTTGCTTATGACTCTTACCCACAAGTCTCTTACCCCTCCAACTTACAATAAAAACTAATTTGGTCTCTTGGGAAATCACGCCAACTTTAGCTGAAGAGTGGCACCAGCTCCAAGTATCCCATTGTGCATTAAGTATGATTCATTCTGCTACTTTGTCTTTCCCTCTTATTCTCTTTGCCCCTCGCTCCATGTCCCCACTTTGTTTCTCCTAGTTTTTTTTCTTGCTCCGTGCCCCCCACCTGCCCCTCACTACAGAAGAATGTGCTGCAGAGAGGGGCTTCAACAATGTGTTTACTGTGAACACTGGACATTCATATGGATGGCTGCATGAACTCCACGAGCAAATTGAATAGTCTGGTTTTTAGTGTCGTCACAAAAAGATCGGCCCTTTCTTCAGATTTCCATCTCTGACACACACAGAGCTGTTTGTCAGATTGGTTATGGCTGAACCCGCTCATCGCACAGTGGAGCCCCTTTCAAGCTCCTGCAATACGTCTTTGCCTTCAGGGGTAATTTGAGAGCCAGTTAAGCTAAAAAAAGAAAAGAGACTCCAAGGTCGTTTGGTCATGTGTAATGCAATGTAATGAATCGGGCCCATATTGCATTAGCTTTGAACAAAGACAAGAGGAATCAATGAGCCTTCCATTATCATAACTGATTTACATTCATAATATGTATTATTACACTCATAGGAGATCTACTGATGGTAAGGCGGCCCATCGCGCCACGTAAGCACAATGGGCCGCCAGTTCTGATGGATTACTGGATACTTGAGAACAAGCTATCAACAACAAATGTCTTGTCCTCATTGATTATGATGCAACCTAAAGATGTGTTTTGGATTGCGGCTTCAAGGTAGAGTTTCCCTCTAACACCTTCATTACACCCCCACAGCGAAAATCCACAGTGTTAATGTAAACGATGTCCTCTATAAGGCTTCCTGCCAAAAAGGCTGAATTTTCCTGAGCGCTTCAAGGACTGCACTCAAATTTCAAAGTTTGACTTTGGAAACAATAATTTAGAGAATAAATTAGTTCAGGACCTGCTCCGAGGTCTGCTGAGGGAGCACAGGGAGTGAAAAATGGTTAAATGAGTGTTAGCTGTGAGATACGCTAAACTCAAGGTTTTCCATCTTTTCCACCTGGTCAGAAAAAGCATTGATAAGAGTCTCCACTATGGTTTTCCTGACTTACTCAAGACTCTTATAATGGTGATGACACACACAGGATTACTTCACTGACAGAAAAAAAAATTACCATAATTAAAAAAGCTTCAACAGTTTGCATTTCAGCCTGGCCTTAGTTTGAGCTAAATTGCTTGTCCAACATCACTGAGTGACTAAAAGGAAATTAAAGCTTATAAACCTCCTGCAAATATGGCAACCCTGCATTCATTTCTCTACAGCTGACCGGCCACAGAGATTAGTCACCTGCTGCCCTCTAGTGTTCAGCATCACAACGTACATCAAATGGGACCAATGTGATTTTCTACTTTTTACTTCATAACAAATAAATTTCATAATAGTGTGGTTATGACGCAACTTTCTGATCACTTAATTTATAAACCAAATGGAGAAAATATCAGAATAAAAATTTAAAAAAAATAACTATATTTTCTTAAAGGTGCTCAGTGAGAGAGCAGAAAAAAAGTCACCACAAAGATTAAAGTTTATCATCTTCATCTTTATTGCTGGTACGAGGAAAAACGTGTCTTAACAGTGAGAGCTCAAACATGGCTCCTCTTTGATCCACTCAACCTGCTGCTTTAATCCAGACCAGCTTCAGCCATCACACTATAATTGCTGAAGTTTCTGTATTCCTTACAGGCTTATTGAACAATATTAGGAAGAACCCAGAAAGTGTCATTTCTGTGACCCTTAAATGAGTCGAGGGCAGTTTATGTGAGCATGCTGCTCCGAACCAGTGAAGAAACGAGCCGCCAACAAGACGACGAGCCCAAAATTTCCCTCCCGGTTAGAAATCCTGCAAATGCGAACACCTTCAAACAAATTTTATATAAAACTTTATATAAGAAGGGTCCATAATTTTTCAGCAAAGCAGTCAGTACAGCCATTAAACTTGGTCTATTATACCACAGGAATGTGTTCTTTTTTTTTCATATATATATATATATATAACTGATAAAAGTATGATTAGGTCATTTAGTCTTATCTTTAAACTCATCTCCATCCCAGCAGAAAAACTGTACCACCATGTGTTTGTTTTTGATAAATGACCATATTTCCATATTAACCGCATCGCAGCATCGTGTGGTCAGAGGAGCAAAGGAACTACAGAACTAACTTTACATGTTCCTGATTTTGATTCTTCCTGCTCCTGTGATTCAGAGCTGGTTTAAAAAATGAGTTTGAAGTGTCACAGCTTAAAGGAAACAGACCGATGTATCAAACTTATTTTATGTAAAACAAGCAGAGCATTTAAAAATACAGAATGTTCATTTCTGATGTGTTTATTATGCTAACCTATTAGCGTGTCATAATTTCATCTTGATCTTTGCCCCCTCACCATTTCCCCCGTCCACTCTCTAAAACACTCCAGGAATCAGGCGGTAAGGCACGACGTCGGTGTAGCGTTTCCAGTCTTTGCCATACTTACTGCTGCAGCGATGCTCATCACGCATGCAGCGATGGACCAGCAGGATGGTCATGTAAACAATGTAGAAATATGGAAGTATGTGGCCAAAACCACATGAGGCGCAATAGGCCAGAGAGCCCATCAGGTCACCGGTGTAGTTGAAGTGCCGGGCCACGCCCCAGAAGCCCGAGGTCAGGAGCTTGCTGTGGTGCACGCCACCGTTAGCGGAGCGATACGTGCACTCGATGCATGTTGGTTTGCGGCCCCAGATGGAGCAGGAGCCACCTGTGCGCCGGAACAGATCCTTCTGGTGGTTGGTGGCGCGAAAGATGTAATACCCAACGAGGCCGAGCAGCAAGACGGCGAGGGCGTGGGCATCAGAGAGCTGGACTGGGTGGTACACCAGGTACAGACCCTGGAGAGAGACAAACACATTTACTGTCAGTGAAATGGTTTGAGTCATCTGAACGTCCACCCGAGAGGATGGGAGACGTATTTACCCGTCATACTGTTAAATTCATGTTTATGTCTTTGTGGGTTTTGGAGCGTTAGCATGTGCATGGTTGTTACCTGCAGTGTGTAGAGGTACGGCAGCCAAACACAGTCTCCCCAGCCCAGATACCATCCAAAGTGATCGTGGCAGATATCGATGGTCTTCAGGTACCACGCCTCATTCCAGAAGAAGTCCAGCACATAAAGAGCCTGTCAGAAACATAGGCTTTTTCACTCCAGCTGCAGCTTTAGATTTCATTTGTTCCAACCTTCATAAAATAATACAGGTTTTTTTAATGGTAATGTAAGTTTTCTACTCGAGCACTCACAGTGCTTTATCCAACATGTCTTCATTCACACTCCAACGAACACATTGGGAGCAACTCAGCGTTCAGTATCTACCAAAGGATCCCTGCAGCTGGAGCAGCCAGGGATCAAACTACCAACCTTCCCATTAGTAGACGACCTGCTCTACTTCCTGAGCCACAGCCGTCCCACCCTTTAAAATAGACCTATTGTCTTCTTTTGACTGCTCCCTTAGGGGTGGCTGCAGCGGATCATCTTTGCCGAAAGGTGAAAACTTCACCAACGTTTCAAACATGCTAGTGACTCCTGTGAGCCACAAACTCAGGCTTCAAACTCCTCTAAATGCTCGGTTTCAGGCAGTTTTTCCTTCTCCTGCCTCTGTATAATGTCACAGTGTTCCTAATACGGTGCTCTCAGACACACACAGCACTAACAGAAGCACCATCCACCTGTTGTTCTCCCTGGCCTGGAAACATTCACAGGGACAGTACTCTACATCAGGTTCTGTATCAGAAATGTGACTGTGGACTAAAACATTCAGGTTTCCTCTAACAAGAAACCCCCTACAGGCTTCTTGGTGTCCTCAGCTCTGCTGATCTCTTGGACAGACATCACAGCTGTCATCAAGAAGGCTGAACAGCGACTACACTTCTTGAGGGTCATCAGGGACAACAACCTGGATTCTAACCTGCTGCTGACCTTCTACTGCTCATCCACTAAGAGCCTGCTGACGTACTGTATCACAGTATGCTGCAGAGGCTAACCAAGGCAGCACAAAGGACTGTTGGCTGCCCTCTCTCCTCCCTGATGGACATCCACACCTCCCGCTGCCTCAGCAGAGCTAATAGCATCATCAAGGACAGCTCACACCCCGGCTATGAGCTGTTTACTGTTGTCCTCTGGCAGGAGCATCAAAGCCAGAACAAACAGACTCAACAGTTTCTTTGCTTAAAGCCACGACCACGCTGAACTCACATCACTGAACTGCAGACATACATGCTGACACTGAAAAAGTCAGCATTGTACAGTCCGTATGACAATAAAAGCATCTATTCTATTCTATTCTATTCTATTCAAGAGAGGAACTCAATACATTTCAAGCAGAGGATGAACTGAGAGGTGAAGTACAGCAAGCTCAAGAATAAAAATATGAAACTTGATATGAGCATAATGGGTCCACTTTAACAAAATATGTTGGAAAGAATTTGTGCACAGCTCTGATTTTAATGTAAGGGATGCAATGCTCTGCTTAGGATCCTGCCCCCACGACCCGGCCCCGGATAAGCTGAAGAGAATGGATGGATGGATGGGATGGATGGGATGGATGGATGGATGGGATGCAATGCTCCATTATATCTAAAGTAATACGACATACAGTGGTCTAGAAAAACCTGTCATGCTGTGATGTATAAATATAAAAACAAAACAAAACAGAAAAACCAAGATCATAAAAAACAGAAATATAAAATGAATGAATAATATCTGCAGTTCTGTCAGCAACCAAAGGCAAGTTCAATCTGACCTTTTGTCCTGAACACAGTTGCTACCAAAAATCTGCTGACTTGTGCTCTTCCACTGAAGCAGAGGACACTCAGGTAGATCTAATCTACTTATCAGAGGCGTGCTCGAGTTAATCAATCTGCAGCCAGAGTTCACCTGGTGTAATTATGGCTGTGCCTTAAAGCTTCTGACAGAATATTGCTGAATAAGCAGCAGTGTAAAAGTAGGACACATCGGGGCTGTTCCTGCATAGAGGAATTTCTGAGCCTGCTGAAGAGATTTTATCCAGAGCTCAATGAAAACAGGTGCCCCCCCCCCCCCCCCCCCCCCCCCCCCGATTCTGTATGATGTCATTGAGTGTGAATATCTACAATATGGTCTTCACAAGCACAACTATTTCAAACTTATTTTTGAGAGCAGCAGCAAATCGTGAAGAAAGCTACCTTAAAGCAAGGGAGCTAAAACAGCTGCACCGAGACCACATAAGAATTATTCTGACTACTCTAGCAGTGCAAGAATAAAAATATACCGTATAACAGCTCTGCTTAAGTGATTCAACTTTCACCTGATACGAGTCCTTCCACAGGAACTGAGGGTAAGACGTATTTACTTTAAAACCAGCCTCCCATCTTACCTGCAGCACATTGACGAGGATCATCGAGTTGGTGATGTAACCGTAGAGTTGTTGCTGCTTGGCCATGTAGGACAGATTGATTAGAGTCCAGGCTATGATGCCGGGCCGGCCGTTGAAGAACAGCTTGAAGTCAAACCACTTCCCTATGCGCGGGTTGAACTCGATGCCCATCATGTAGTTGTAGAAGACGTTCCCTGTGAACTTGCTGCAGAGTCGGGAACACAGGTGGAAGAAAACATGATGGAAAATCTAAAAAAAATCCTACTCCAACTGTCTGCGCCTCAGTACTCACCAGTCCTCAGCATTGGTGGGGAAAAGGTAAGCCTTTATGAAAGCAAAGGTGGACACGGTGTAGCCCAGTATGTTAGCGCACCACAGCAGGGGGATCCAGTTATCGAAGATGATTGTGGGAGAAAACCAGTGGAAATAATGGGCATTGGCAAACCACAGTGCGTGAGTGATGAGCCAGCACTGCAGCCCATTGATCTCATATTTGTTAATCAGGCCTTGTGAGCAGAGAAAAACAAGACACGATTTTAAAAAGCAATGTTTACATAATGCTTTGATAACAAAAGTCATATTCTTTTCTTCTTTCCACAAGCACCGTCACAATACTGGACCTCATAATATAAATGCTGTGGAGTGATGATGGAGTGGTGAGCTGCTGTGTATGTGTGTTAATTACCAGCAGGAGTTCGTGCTCCTTCCTGCACACCACCAACATAGCCAGGAATGAACTTATGGGTAATATCACTGAAACACATATACAGGAACACCTGAGGGAAAACACAGCACATCTTAACTTCGAGCCAACAGTTACTTTGAGCTGCACTAACCTCAAACTCCTCCTCCTACCTGGAAGCTCACCCAGACGCCATATATCTTAGCGGCTGACCACGAGAAGGAGGGTGCCCGGGCCCAGATGGAGAGCAGTGTGGCCTCTCCTCGGTACAGCTCCAGCACAGGCTGGCTGATGGAGCACTGGTACTGATCACAGGCCATCACAAAGTAGAAGACAATGAAAGGGGCAAAGCACAGCAGGCCGATTACACCGATGAGGGAAAACCAGTCCACCTCCCTATTAACAGATCATACATACATATGCAGTGTGAAGACATCAAGCTGAAACATTATTCTCATGTTTCATTTTTCTCTAAAGGTGATTTGTGTGAGAGGTGTCAGTGCTGCAGCTGCTCCTCAAAACCTAAATACTTCCTTCTCTCAAATGAGCATAATAGCACAGTACTGCAGTGGGAACAAATGTTTTTATTAATGCCTAAAATTAATAAACTTTATTAGTTAAATAAAAAAATAAAATTAATGCAGCAGTTTGGGGGGCAGGTATGCATGATTTATTATCCACTGCTCTTTCTTCTACTGCCACCATGAGGTTGATTTTTTTGTGTGTGTGTTTTCAGTTAAATAAGTCAAACATTATTGGACAGACAGACTCAGCACGGTTACAGTATTTTCTCAGAATTAAACCTAACAATGAGAGTGTGAATGAGAGCATGAATGTGAGTGTGAAAGGTCGTCTCTCCCTCTGTGTTGGCCCTGCAACAGGCTGGCGACCTGTTCAGGGTGTACCCTGCCTCTCGCCCTATGACAGCTGGGATAGGCTCCAGCCCCCCCGCGACCCTTAACAGGATGTGCGGAAGCGAATGGATGGATAAACCTAACAATTTAATATTGTGACTAAAGCCATCATCATCATCATCATCATCATCTTCAGTTTGTGACAATATTTACATTTCTGACCACACACTTGCCAAAGTGTCTCATTAGTCTCAGCTGTACTTTCTGATTAATTTTTAAACTCACCACGTCTCCCTTGTGTGTTATTTTCTGTTCATTTACATCTATGTATAATCTTCCAGCTTTGTATCATCTGTGTGCTGTGAATATGTGATGTGATCACACTGTTTATGATGCCATACCCCACTGACCCAGATATGTCTGCAGAGTCTGTGTCGTGGAATTCATGGACTTGTTTAACAAATTGTTTCAGGGGGTTGTTGACAAACCAGTGCTTTAATTTACAGTTTGTGGAAGACTTCTGGGTTAAAATTTTCTGGCCCAAGTTTTTAACACTGCTTTGGTCTCAATGTTTAGGACCAAACTTACAACTGAAATCCAAGTCAGGAGTCCATTTCTATGTAAACTGATGTTGGCTGAAAATGAACAGTGAGCAAAAACAAGACATTTGGTGAAGTTTAAGAGCACACATGAAAATTAGAAGTATAAATATGAAACCACCTTATGGCAGCTGGCATAGGCTGTGGCCCTGAATCAGACAAGTCTGTATCTGGAGGTCTCACAGGATCTTAGCTCAGCCATTCTCAACCACCTTTGGGGGCGTATCTCCTTTTGACCTCTGGACTTTCAGGTCACACTGGGCACAGAGGTTCCTGTAAAGATAGAGCGTCCTGCCTGCTAGCATCTTGCACCCTGCTGTTATGTGCTGGATTGTCTCAGGGGCATCTCTGTACATGGGGTCTTGCCTGGTGTGGTGCTAAATGCCGTGTAGGGGCCTGTTCTTCCATGATGGTTCCTGTTCTTGTTCCTCTTTTTTTCTTGGGTTTTTGCTGCCTGATGTACTCACTAAGCACATGATCAGTTGTGGCCATTTTTATGACGTACTCATGGATTTTTGTTTCACCCTGACACTTCTTAGCCCAGCAGGGTATCTGATGATTGGCAGGGTGCAGGTGTTGATCGCTCAGATCTTGTTCTTCCCATTCAGATGACTCCTCAGGACTTGCCTTACCCTCTGCAGGTACTCGGTGGTTGCAGCTTTCCTAGCGGCCTCCTCATGGTTCCCATTTGCCTGTGGGATTCCAAGGTGCTTGTAGCTGTCTTCAGTGTCTGCAATGTTGCCTTCTGGTAGTACAATCCCCTCAGTTCTGTCTGTGTCCCTTCTCTCTGTTACCATCCGACCACACTTCTCCAGTCCGAATGACATTCCAGTGTCATTGCTGTAGATCCTAGTGGTGTGGATCAGTGAATCAATGCCTCGTTCACTCCTGGCATACATATTCATAGCCAGTCTTGTCTCTGTAATTCTCTGTAATTATTGTAGGGTCTTTATCTACAGTGTAAAGCACCTTGAGGCAACTGTTTGTTGTGATTTGGCACAATAAAATAAATAAAACTGAAGTGAATGGAATCGTTAATGATCAGGCTGATGGGATTCAGGCCTATGCTGAACAGCAGTGGACACAGAGCATCTCCTTGGTAAACCCCATTTGATGGTGACTTGTACAGTTGGCTTGAAGTTGGCCTCTAGTGTTGTTCTCCACATTCCCATTGAGTTCCTGATGAAGGCTCTTAGGGTCCTGTTGATGTTGAACACTTCTAGGTATTCCAGGATCCATGTGTAGTAGCAACATGAAACAAAAAATACAGTAAGGAAGACCCAGGACTGTTGGGCAGGTAGAATCCTCTATCAGAAAAGAATGGGACAACATTCCTCTCCCAAGAGTCCAGCTTGTTGTTCAATGAGCAGGCAATGATCACATAAGGGATGTCATGCTCTCTATATCTATATATAGCTATAGATTATACAGTTGAGTACAGTTAAGCTGGTGTGAGTTAACCCCTCTGTGCATTTTAACATGATTCCTGATTATCTGATAAACAAATACATGTTTTTATGATTTTATGTCTGAGTAAACTGCATGCAGGAAAAACTCTGGTAAGTAAATGTTTATTAAAGATTTTCGGAGGACTTTCTAAGATGTTTGTGAAAGCAGTCAAGGAAATTTAATCAGTGACAAAGTAACCCACAGCTACCAGTGAAACTCACCACGCTCTCCCCCACTGTGCTCGCTGCTCCTTCTGTTCAGATCTTTTCCCACTGGGACTCTGCTGCGGCCGTCTCCTGGTGGTCTCCATGCCCACTGCACCACTCAACTCTGCTGAACAATCAGGTTATTAGTTTACGATCTGTTATCTAGCAATGTGCTGGACTTCGTACACTACCAGGGTGAGTCGGTCAGATACTCAGTGGCACCCACCGAATGTGCCGGGTGTAAGGAACAGCAAACAGATGTTACCTTCCTCCCTCTCCTCACAGATTCATTCTAGTCTTTTGCGCGCGCTGGCTGAACAAATCCTCCAGAGTCAGAATGTCACAGCAAATCAAATCATGCAGCTTATTTCACAGGCCAGACACTTAGAAACACATAATGAGGTCATTGGGGGAATAAAGTGCAAATCCTCAGAGATCTGAGACCGCAAACACACAAGTCAGGAAACCTGATGGCACCATATGCATGAAATAATTCATTTTTCTCTTCCGTGTCATACGCTGTTGCACATTCACACGAGCCTGACCGTGAGCCTCGCACTAAACGTAAGCACAATGTAACCAATCCTAACCTAAAATGCAAAACCTACTCAGCCAGCAGCGGCTATAATTAGGTATCGAAGTCGCTACAAATGCTTCACAGGAATCTGCATGTTTTCCACAAACAGGGGGCGGATCCCTGAATGTGCCCTGTGAACTGTCCCCACGTAACAAAGTACACACATTTCTGCAGCACTAACACTAAAACTGACTGGATTTCGCTTTAAAGACTTCAGGCTTTGATATTTTATCCAAACAAATAAAAATAAGCTGTTTCAGCAGCTTCCCCAACAAAGACATCGTCTCTGACAGGACCGCGGTCAAGTGAGCCGTCAATTCTGAGCCGCGGTCAAGCCAGCCGCAGATCAGCCGCTTCTACCCTAGGCTTCTACCCTAGGCTTTATGGTAATGCTCGTCCTTCGTTGCCGATTTCTGTACAGCGGAACAAAAATAACCTGTAGTTGTTTTTGATTTATATATGTGTTCGCGTTCTGTAAAACACTATGACATATAACAATAACATTTATTAAATTATGGATTTTAAGACAAAGTTGTGGTGTGTGTGTGTGTGTTTTGGCGACATTAAGAGAAGTACAGCCCTAGAAGTCCTATTTTTTTTTCCTCAGTAAAGATGTTTTCCTTTAGTCGTGCGGAATTTGATTCGCTCTCATTACAAATTTATTCAAGTCTTCATCGTGGCCTGCACAGCTGATTTTGCAGACATCTGCGACAGGCTCCAGCCTGACAGCCCTCCACCCGTGACGCTTAACACAATAAGCGCAATAGGATGGATGGATGGATGTGGCTAATATTCATGCAGAAAATCACGAGAAATAAACCCAGGGGCAAGTTATAGTACTATACAATTGTAATTATAAACTGACAATTCTGAGCCTATTTAATGAACTCAGTCCAGTGTGGTTATATTTTTTATAAGGCCAATAAAGCTTATCATTGACATAAAAAACTTCTGTATATTCAGCTTCTGCCTTATCCACTCTACCTGGGTGTGAAATTTCATCTAAGGCTAGTTAAGGACTCCACTTAAATTACAGAACAAATCTGCACAAACTTCACCAAGGTTTGTTCAATATGGAAAATAGCAAATTTAAAAATTCATAAAAAAATCAGCAATGGAAGTTGACGTGGAAATCTCAACAGATTATCACTCTGGCTGACCCCCTCTGCATGTGGACCCGGTTTCATCACAAATAACTGGAATCCACAGTAATCAAGCGACAAATACACTCATTTTCACCCAGGTCCATGTAATATGGAAAATGTCAAAATAAAAAATCCACAGGAATCCACAGTAATCAAGCGACAGGAGGGGGGCAACACATCGTTGCGTAATGCGTAATGTTAATAAAACTGAAAGCTTCACTAACTTCCTGGTTCTGCTGTTGACAGTATGATTGTTGATCACTGAATCTACCGTAACCTGCCTGAAACAACTGCAGCCTTTGTTCCATAAACGGTGCATTTTAAACAGCACACTCACAATGCAGACACGCAGCACCGTTAAACACGCGTTACACTCACCTGTAGGTACCGTTAACAGACGCGCGGACAGCCTTCTGTCCTCTCCTGCCCTCTCGTCCAGGTGCTCGTTATCGAGGACTCGCCGTTCAGCCCCAGACTCCTCCCATAGCGCCATTGAGCTGTTAGAGTTGACCAATGACAAGCAAGCGAAGGCGGGCACGAGAAGGGATGTTGCCTTGTGATTGGTTGATGCTGGCTGGAGCCATAAGCGCCCGACAGCATCACAAGTGGCTGAATAGTTTGGAAAGAGTAAAGAATGAACTGGAAACACTGCGAAATTATTTTGAGTTCTTTTAATAATATATTTTAAAAAGGTTAATAAGATAAATCAAGATAAATGTAAGAAAATACAGATTCAGTTATTATTGTCGTCAACCACAGACACACAGGAACAGGTCTCTTTTCAAGCAAGTAAATATATAAATAGTATTGATCTCATTAACAGCTCAACTCAAAAATAAAAAGAGAAGAGCATAAATCATTTTACAGCCCCACTCCCATAAAGGCTGAGAAGCTGTGTAAGATGTAAATAAAAACAGAATTCGGTGATCTGCAAATTTGATGGCAGGAACACGTCTTAAAAAAGTTGGGATGAATGCTAAAAAGAAACAGCTGCAGGAAAATGTTGCAACTAAGCAGGTTAACTGGCAACAGGATGTAAAAAAAAGACGAGAGATATTTGGCATCGGGCAAATATCGAGTACAAGTTAGATAAGATAAGATAAGATAAGATAGTGTTTATTTGTCACATGCACAGTTATACACAGTACAATGCACAGTGAAATGTATTTTGTACCTGCAACCTAATAAACACACACATATAAATAAGAAGAATAAAAATAAAAAAAAAGTAATTCACACTATACACTATACTCTATATACTATACACTATACACACTTTTTAAATTATAATATTTACACTGTGCAATAATGGTCCAGTTAGGGCTCAGAGTTGAGCAGACGGATGGCTTGTGGGTAAAAACTCTTCTTCAACCTTTCAGTCTTAGTCCTCAGGCAGCGGTAACGCCGGCCTGATGGGAGCAGGGAGAAGAGAGAGTGTCCGGGGTGGCTGGGCTGTTTTAGGATCTTCATGGCCCTCAGCCTGCACTGCTTGGTGTAAATGTCCTGCAGGTTGGGGAGGGTGGTTCTGATGGTCCGTTCAGCTGAACGAACCACCCTTTTTAGGGCCATGAAGTCCTGCTTGGTGCAGTTTCCCATCCAGGTGGTGATGCTCCCACGCATGATGCTCTCGATGGTGCAGGTGTAAAAGTTCCTGAGCACCTTGAGTGGGAGCTTGAAGTCTCTCAGCCGCCTGAGGAGGTAGAGACGCTGTCTGGCCTTCTTCACAGTGATGTTTATGTGATGAGTCCAGGACAGGTCCTGTGAGATGGTCACTCCCAGGTATTTGAATGTGTCCACTCTTTCCACCTCAGCACCACTGATGACAAGTGGATGGTAGTCCCTCTGCTGCTTCCTGCTGAAGTCCACGATCAGTTCCTTTGTTTTGCTGACGTTGAGCAGGAGGTGGTTCTCCTGGCACCAGTTCTCCAGGCGGGAGACCTCTCTCCTGTAGGCTGTCTCCTCATTGTGAGAGATTAGTCCCACAACAGCAGTTAAAAGCAAACAATAAAATAATGAATTAAAAAGCGGTTTAACAGTATTAGTCACATTTTCAGGTTGTCAGGTGTCATAAGAAAAGGACACGGAAAAGCAAACTTTTCCTTTGACCTGCTTCTTGTCTAACCTTGAATGAAATTCTCTAAATTGGCTTTTTTTGTGTGATCCTGCCCTACTCTGTGGGGTTTCCACATGCATATACATAATCCAACCACTAGATGGAAGAACTCAGCTGTTTCATATTTGTGTATTACAGCTGCTGTTACGCAGGTATAACAATGCAGTATAAACTCAGACTAAACCTAGAGACAGATCAGTCAGAGCGCTCACTGCAGTGTTGTGGACGCAACTCTTTTAACAGGAAAAAAAAAACATCCTCACCGATCTCAGAGAGGACGGCCATCTAACTTTCCCAGATGAATCTTTATTGCTGACATAAAATGAAACGGTCCACCTTCCCCTACATGTGCAGGTGGTAGCAAAGGTATGAGTGGCTGCAGCCAGCTACAGCAGCTGTAACATATATTTCACATCTGAGTTCTACTAGCCTTCCAAAAAGCAGAACAATATCTGCCAGACCCCATATCCAGAGCAGCCAAAATCTCTGTAGCCTCTCTCTCATAATCTGTTTTTTGAATAACATCTGTACATCCCCAGACAGTATGTAGGCCGCTGGATCTGATCTCTCTGGTGTGTTCATCCACCATCAAACATTCAGGAACGAGTAGTTCAACTGGACTCATAAATGTTGGATTCCTGAGAAAAGACAGAAGAAATCCAGAAAAAGAAACCACTCTGTGTTTGCATGAAGATGTTACATCATTTAAACTATTAAAAAATAATGTGCACACTGTTAACTGTTTGGAGCAGCGCTGCATATCTGAACAGGACTACACACAAGCTCAGCCTTTGGCCCAAGATCTGATTTAAGAATGTGAACAGTAATACAAGCAAACAAAATGGTTACAGTAATAACAAAAAGATGGACAACAGGAGAGTCCTCGTACCTCTGCAATCTGAGCAGTCGATGAGGGGCACTTATGTGCACCGCTGCCACTGATGTTGAGAAATTCCCGTCTCATTACTTGTGGTTTTTGTGTGCCGAGTTCGACATTCCATCAGTGTATCACTCAGTCCATGCAATCATCACCAAACACACACGTACTGAAACCATTTAGGACCGATAAATAGATGGAGCTGTGTGTGCACTGGGCAGCAAGTCACTCCACACATTCAAACACAAGGTTGTACGTTCATTTTAGTGATGTTTGCAGGATTTAAAGATGAAACTACTCGGTCCTGAGTTTGACACTTCTGCAAATGACTCCCTGCTGAAAGCTCTATTAACATCTCAAACAGCCTCCATCTTTCTCCTTTTCTTTCTTTTCTTTCAGGGCTCTTTCAAACTTGCTTCTGTTTCTTCTAATTTCTTCCCCATCTCCCACTGCGACTCCCCTCATGTTTGTTTTCCACCAGTTTCTGCCATCCTTATTCTCTTTCTGTCTTTCCTCTCCTCTCTTCTATACTCTTTGATCAGGTGCCTTGCTGCTATGCTGTATCCAGACAGTGATGTATCTGGGCCAAGCAGCAGACAACAAAACTTCCCAATACACGTCTCTGAGAGAAAGAAGAGATTCGTGCTCTTGGTACCTTTTGTTACCTTGCGAAAGGTGAAATTTGATGTAAAAATGTGGCAGTCTGCTCTCAGGGAGTTCACTTATTGAACAGTTTTTGGTTAGCTGTTTTTGGATTCCTGTGGAAACTTCAAATTATTCCCCACACAGGAAACCACATCAATGAGCCAGGAAACACATACTAATGAAAAGGAATCCGCCAGACCAACTTGATCCTGTTGTTGTTAACGATAGACCTGGTTTCAGTTTTGTTTTACATTGAATTTTTTTTCCTGCAGTCACATCAGAATATATATAATAGCTTAGAAAGAGGTGTATATATATATATATATATATATATATATATATATATATATATATATATATATATATATATATATATATATATATATATATATATATATGTCAAAAAGGAAAGTTTGAAGCCTAATCTTAAAAATAGAGAGGGTGTCTGTCTCCTGAATCCAAGCTGGAAGCTGGTTCCACAGAAGAGGGGCCTGAAAGCTGAAGGCTCTGCCTCCCATTCTACTCTTAAGTATCCTAGGAACCACAAGTAAGCCAGCAGTCTGAGAGCGAAGTGCTCTGTTGGGGTGATATGGGACTATGAGGTCTTTGAGATAAGATGGTGCCTGATTATTCAAGACCTTGTATGTGAGGAGAAGAATTTTAAATTCTATTCTAGATTTAACAGGGAGCCAACGAAGAGAAGCCAATATGGGAGAAATCTGCTCTCTCTTTCTAGTCCCTGTCAGTACTCTAGCTGCAGCATTTTGGATCAGCTGAAGGCTTTTCAGGGAGCTTTTAGGACAGCCTGATAATAATGAATTACAATAGTCCAGCCTAGAAGTAATAAATGCATGAATTAGCTTTTCAGCATCACTCTGAGAAAGGATGTTTCTAATTTTAGAAATATTGCACAAATGCAAAAAAGCGGTGCTACATATTTGTTTAATATGTGCATTGAAGGACATATCCTGGTCAAAAATGACTCCAAGATTTCTCACAGTGTTACTGGAGGCCAAAGTAATGCCATCCAGAGTAAGGCTGTGTTTCTATGTTTTGATTTGTTTTTCTAATTCAACCTGAACCTGAACCCTAAAACCAAGATTGGCCCAAAAGATTCTAACTTTGAAAAGACTTTATCACTCAGATATGCATCCAGGGGACTCAGCATGGATGCTGAACAGAAAACAATTTTGAATCTGTAAACGGTTGCTATTAAGTTAAATGTGTGCACGTGTGCTTATTTCTGTATGCACGTCTGCTTTTTGTGACACTCAGGCCTCTATTTCCTGTATAGTTCATGGATTATTCACAAAACTGGATAGGTTCATATGAATATGAAAGTGCACAGAGGAAGGTGTGAGCTCTGTTTGTGCGTGTTCGCGTGATTATTATAAAAAGAACTGCTGGCAGTGGTGGCATGGCACATACGGTGGGTGGGTGGTGGGGTGGGGGTTTGTCTGGTTGCCTGACACATCTTTCTCTAATCAGCTCCCCTGGGAGAGTGCATGTGTGTGTCTATGTGCCTGTATAATGTTCTGAATTTATGAATATTATTTATACATGTGCCACCGTTGATTGTGCGTACTCTGTTTGTGACTGTGTGTATGCTGTGGGTGTGTGAGTGTCTTCTGCATGTGAGGCCTGTGCTGCATCATAGACACAGTGCAACATAGCTCTTAAATAATTTACAAAAAATGAAAGTGAAAAATTAATGAGAGCAGATTCTTTCTTCTGTTTGTCCTCCTCCGTACTCCCACCCCTGTCCTGATGTAAATATCTGCTCGTCCTCCGCTCAGTTAGACTCACTAGCAGCGTTTTCATCAGCATAACGATTCAGTCCACAGCTTCTTATTATTATCACTCTGATGAACACAAATGAAGCTCAAATTTAGCTCACTGGTTGAGCAGGCAACCATATTCTTTATGGCTCAAATACAGCGGTCTGGGTTCGAGTCCAAACTGCAGCCCTTTGCTGCGGGTCTTCCCAGTCTCTCATTCTCCTGTTCACTCTTCACTGCTGAGCTGCCAAATAAAGTCAAAAATCAAAAAACCAAATCATAAAATAAAAACATGTCCATTCGTGAAGTCTGTGGGTAACTGACCCGCTGGCTCCTCTGTCTGCGACCTCAGTAACACCTTCCTGACATGATGTTCCCTGGACCGCTCTGGTCCCAGTTAGAGTAACAAAGGAGGATATGATGGGGCATTCCTCACTGTCTGATTGAGAAGTTGCTATCCTGTGGTAGCACAGAGTCTCTTGGTTCCTCGCTCACATCTTCTCCTTGCGAGTCAAGACAGTTTCAAAACACTGAGATGGCTGCAGTGAAAATACTCTACTTCAGGCTTCACACCGCACTGACCGATCGATGCAGCCACTGTGCTATCATCCATCTTTTATATGGCTCCAGCCATGTAAATGCTATTTTTCAGCAAAGTAGGCAAAAACAGAGATTAAATAATTTTATTAAAGACATGTCACTTTTTTATTGCATGCTAATTTATGGATGTATATGGGGTGAAAGAAAACCACAGCGCATCTTCTGGGACCTGTAGAAAGCAGCCCAGATGGGCATGATGATGAGTCACTTCACAATCATTTATTTAGAGAAATTCCAACACTGATGACGTCCAATGACAGCCTGTGATGTTTGTTAAAAAATGGGTCACATCAACACAGATGATCTGCTGTTTAAATGTGTCAAACCACACAGGGAGCTTGGTTTGTCTTGGGTCACTGAGGGGACACCAAGATGGGTTTTAGGAGTGAAGCATGTTTGTTTTTCTGACCTCAGCGTGGAGATTTACCCCAGGTGACCCAATAAAGAGCACCTACACTGTTTTCTATTTGCTTTAAGGTGAGGAGAAAAGTCAGAGGTTTAAGTAGGATCATATAGTCCATATCCAAGAACTGATATGGAAGCTGTGCTGAGTGCATTTCCCGGTTTGTCAATCAATACAACCCCAGAAAAAACAGCCCTCAGTAGACATCATCCAGGTCCTTAACCACTTATCATAGGGAAGCAGTTCAGCAGTCTTTAACAAAGCCAAGACTGCGACAGACAGTCCATCACACTCATATCCACTCATATCCACACATAAAACATGCTGTCTAACTGGAGCACCCAAGCAAAAAAAAAGAAAAAAAGAAAAAAAGGTGGAGGTCTCCTGAGGCTGGCTCCAAAAGGGAGCGAATCCCCATAGAATGAGTGCAGCAGAAATCAACATGTTTACAGCCTGGTACATAAAACTGCTTTGGCCTCTGTAGGTGTAATTGTCACCTTCACAGTAACAATGTACAAACAATGATGAAAGTCGTTTGTTCCTACCCTCAAATATGACCCACAGGAGCGTCTGAGCGCTCATCCAGGTGGTAGGAGACAACACAGCCTGATATGAGATGCTGTTTGTCAGCATGTAATGTTGAAGCTTTTTCTATAGCATCTAACACCATTTAGTCCCCACAGATTTCTCACCATCAAACCAACGTTTTGTCAGCACAGCGTGTTGAAACAAACCCCCGAGCAGGAGCATCTCTGAGCAGGTACAGATAAAGACGACCGGCAGCTCGTTAGGATGAAAAGCCTCAAGCAGTCATGGAGTCAAACGATGGATGTCCGGTTACCCTCAGGCCCTGCAGCCTGCTGAAAGGAAAAGCAAGGTGTGGCGTTAGCAGGAGCTTAGCTGGTGGTTTTTCATGGAGAAACTGTAAACAGGATGGGATATCATTATCACTGCATATCATTAACAATGTTATGAGCTTCCATCCTTCATTTGTTTGTGGGGTTTATAGACATTTTTATTAAGCCCAGGAAGGATCAGGCTAACCCCTGATAACATTAACTTTAAAATAAAGTTGAACAACTGAAAATTAAATATTGTGGCTTTTGTCAATCTCCTGAATTCAAAATATTATACAAACACTGAGTAACTTTAAGTCTCCTCATGAAACTGCAACAGATAACCGCTTACTTACTTATAATACACTTGGCTACACAAGGTACCCTTGAAGGGTCCAAATAAGTAAACATTCCTGTCATTTATTGGAATTAAACAATCATGGTATTGAATGTATTTCCATAAATGTGTTCCATGTATTAATTAATTTTATTGCGGCCTCTGATGCAGAGCCACTTTGGCAGGAGCAGTTCAATGCTTCAGATGTGTGAGTGAAATTTAGTATTATATTTATTTCTACTTGAAAAGAAAATTTTACAGTCATAGACAGGATCGGTCAAAAAGGTGTGTCACACCACACCTGAAACTGGTTCGCAAGGGGCGGAGCTGTGACATCTAATCTTTTCTCCCACCACCCATGACACCATCTAAAATAAAGCAAGTTTTAACAATACTAATGATTAAGTACATGAATATCCTTTATTAGATCATGAATAACAGAAATGGCTCAATCATATTTATATGAAGATATAAAATATTTCCATTGATCTAATACTGTCATATGTGAGGCTGTACATGTACCATGTTACCTACTGTAACAACAACACTGTGGTTTCCTGCACATGTTTTATAAGAGCATGGACCAAAGTGTACGCTTATGTCTTTACACCGACTCCATCAGTAACAGAAAAGCCTTGAAAACACTACTTTCATTCTTCAAAGACAATGATCAAAATAAATGTTATGAGTACATCAATACTACACCTGATATCAGTGGAGAGACCTCTGTATGCAGTACCTACTGCATGCAGTACCTATTGTACTGAACTAAACTTGGACAAGAAGAAATTTCTTTCTGTAGCTGTTTCTTATAAATATTCTTACCTTGCCTTTTCTAGCAGTTATTGAATAGTTGTGTTTAACTCAACAAAAGTAATTACGTTAATCTGTTCAATTCAATTCAATTTTATTTATATAGCACCAAATCACAACAAACTGTCGCCTCAAGGCGCTTTGTATTGTGGGTAAAGACCCTACAATAATACAGAGAAAACCCAACAGTCTAAACGACCCCCTATGAGCAGCACTTGGTGACAGTGGAAAGGAAAAACTCCCTTTAACAGGAAGAAACCTCCAGCAGAACCAGGCTCAGGGAGGGGGGGTCATCTGCTGAGGGGGGGCTGAGGGGAGAGAAAAGAGCCAGAGATTGATAACAATTAATGATTAAATGCAGAGTGGAGTATAAACAAAGTAAATAAGGTGAATGAGAAACAGTGCATTATGGGAACCCCCCAGCAGCCTAGGCCTATAGCAGCATAACTAAGGGAGGGTTCAGGGTCACCTGATCCAGCCCTAACTATAAGCTTGATCAAAAGCAGTTTTTCTTACATCTCTTACAGCTGACACAGGGACAGATACTAAAAATCTTTACCATCTCATACCATAATACCTACATTCATTTTATAATTAAGCTCCTTATTATATGATATTAGGTTTTGATTTATTGAGCTCCTCACCTTTTTGTATTTTCTGTTTAATCGGCTGCTGTAACAGTTTTGATTTCCCAACTTTTGGGATGATTAAAGTATTTATGTGACAACTTGTCATGTATAGTGAGTCTGTGCTAGATACATCATCCATCCATCCATCCATCCATTAGGGGTGTGCGATATATATCCTGTGCTTATCCTGTGCAGGGTCGTGGGGGGGGAGCTGGAGCCTATCCCAGCTGACACAGGGCAAGAGGCAGGGTACACCTGTACAGGTTGCCAACCTTTCACAGGGCTAACACAGACAGACAGACAACCACTCACATTCATACCTGTGGGCAACTTAGAGTGACCAATGAACCTAACCCCAGTAACTGCATGTCTTTGGACTGTGGGAGGAAACCCACACAGACACGGGGAGAATATGCAAACTCAGTGAGCTGCATGTACACAGTGAAAGATGAGAGGCCCGGGCCATAGTGGAATCGAACCCAGACCTAGATATCAGTCAAGCTGTGAGGCAGCAGCTAACCACCACACCACCGTGCTGGCCTGTCAAAACATTTTCTTATTTTCTTTCAATTTTTGGCCCAAAAAATAAAACACATAAAAAAAAAAAATATATATATATATATATAGTACATGTAATATTTGGATGGGTAGCAGGAAGATACATGCTCATCTCTACTCACATCACAATGAATCAGAAGGTGACACTAAGTCTAAGTACCAATAAAATCTCAAATAGTTGCCAAATAAGTGCAACTTTAAAGAATAAATGTTGCCATCCTTGTAAACGATGATCAATCTTTGAGATCCACAGCCAGTAAAAGTGCACTCCTGTTCCAGCCTGAACCTGTTCATGACTCAGAATGAGTCACCCTGTTTCTTACTGACAGCTCCAGGACTGAGTACAAACAGTGCGCAGATTTAACGCAGAGGTAGAGTACCGTGAGGAACAGATCACTGCATTTGACAAAAAGCGTGGTGGATTTGATCTGAGGACTCTATACTGCACTGATTCAACAAAGAACAACAACACAACAGACCCACACCTCTTCTGGTATCATGCAGTTACACATTCTCATCATCAAAACTGCGTTCTGAAGGGCTGGCATAAATTCCTCCATCATCTTCATTATTAAGTCCCTCTGTATCTCTGCATGAGCACCTTTCAGCTGGATTTGCAGTTTAGCTACTGGCTCAATATGCTCCATAGATCTAAATCAGGACCTTTAGGTTAAACATAACACAGCACAGCAGGTCAGTCAGGAATCTGTCTATAATTACTTTTCATAAGACATAACTGCACATGAAATCAGCAAGAGAAAGTCAGGCCCTTAGCACCTGAGGATCAGCTAAAGGTGGAGGTTCTGGACACCATTAAGAAAAAAGAATCCCTCTTTTGTCTTCAGCAGGCCTGAGGACACACGATGGCCGTCCAACAGGCGATCAGCCAGAAAAATATTTTGGCTTGTTTAAAAAGCTCTGAGGACAGGGCCTGAATACTGCAGGATACGCTGGGACAAGCTGAACTATTCTCCCTCTGTTACAACCTTCCTCCACACTCATTTTCTGCTATTAAATTATTTTCACTGATAGCACACTTAACTAAAACAAACCTAGCATAAAGTAAAGGGGAACTTCTTTACTGCTTTTACCACAGGATCATATTCATTTAGCAGAGAAGATACTTTTGTTTTTACCTCTTTGATTCATCATCAAAAAGTCTTCTACTATGAAATATTCCTCTTTTATGCACTCTTTTCACACAGATTTCACATGTAAATTATATGCAGAGTTCGTAACACGAGCATGTTTGCTGCACAGCATCTTTATTTCATTGTTTTCTATTCATTTTTTAACCAGTCCCAGGATTAATGATAGAAACATGGCCCCGCTGTTAAATGAACATATAATTCCACCTGCCCTTTTTTTTTCTTTTTGCTGTTTTAGTTTCTCATTTTCACTCAGCTTCACCTTTTTAAAAATTTTTTTTATTGTGTACCCTTTCCTTCTTACCCATGGCCGATGCTGCCCAGCTCAAAGTCTTTAACACTGATAAGCTGGTATAAACCCATCCTCGTGTTAGACGTCTCTCAGAATGAAACAACTCTGGAATCAGACTCAGAAATAACCAATCAGAGTTGTTGGCTGTGATTTAAGAGCTGCAGCTGTACCTGCTGGTTAACTCCACCTTTTATGTAGATGTTTCATAAATATCAGTGCAGCAACAGAAAGCTTAAGTGTGACAAAAACAGTCACCTTCAAATTAAAAGCAGCTAAGCTGTATTAAGATTTCCCACAAAATCATAAAAAAACAGTAAACCATGATGGGGAGGTCATCAAAGAATGTTGGGTTGCTGAAATGGGACAAACTGCAAGATGTATACTTATTTACTAATTTCCCATTGACGTCATGCAAGCCGTTCAGGGACAACCAAAGGAATAAATGTGGCCCTCAGGCTGTACAATACTCAGGTCTGAATTAGTGTTTGGTTTTCTAGTCTTAGCACTTTGTCATTTGAAATGTTTTTATCTATATTTTAATGAATTAATGTGCTTATTTATTTATTTACTAGATTTTTTTCTGTGACTCCATAGTGTGGTGGTGCACATTTGCCTAACAAATGAAAGATACCCTGGTTTGGGAGGAGACAGATGTAGACAGACTCATGTATGTGGAGCGGCTGTGGTGACTCGTTATGAATAAAAAAAAGCTTACTGTTTTTATTTTGTTTTGTTTAATTGGTCTCTTTTCCCACCAATTGCAGAAGGATTTTTGCAAATGCTAAATATGCATAAATCCATCTAAATACAGAATTGTTCTATCGAGTTTCGTGGTTCAGTTTCTCCTGCTTCATTGCTGGTTAAAGTGGAGACACATCATGCTGCTCCGCTCTGTTTTTTTGGGTTGCTGCTAATTGCTGGATTAGATTAGTGGAGCTCAAACTCATCTTCATACAAAAATGAGACCTAATGTTGAGACTTTATTAATTAAAAGTGTGGGCTATGCTGGCTAAAGAAGCTTCTTTAATGATAAGCTACAGTTAATGGTAGAGCACCAAATACAAAAATGGAACACTTCCTTTGTGTGGGGTCTTATTTGGCTACTCAGCCAATCAGTAACAAATCCCATTTGGTTTCATGCTGTCTGCTGTGCCTTTTTTTTTTTACACATATTCATGTTCATTAGATGGAGGCATGAAAGATTCAGGAATAAGTTGAAACAAATACAGTTACAGATAAAAAGTTCATGTAAGGATTCTGCCAAAGCAGAGCGAGAAGGACAAAAGTTAGTCAAGTTTATTTCTAAAGCACATTTAAAAACAACAGCAGTTGACCAAAGTGCTGTACATTTAAAATAAAAAAAATAACATAAAATATAAGATAAGAAGACAGTTAAGACAGGAAACATTAAATAATAAAACAAAAGTAAAAGAAAACAGCATCACTAATGTATCAGGACTCATTCCGATTTAAAAGCCAAAGAATAAAAACGGGTTTTCAAACGGGTTTTAAAGGTGTCAGCTGTAGGAGAGGTCCTGATATGAAGGGGCAATTTGCTCCAGAGTTGCAAAGTTGTGTTTTAACTTTGACCTCGGGACAGTTAGGAACATTCGCTCAGCAGACCTCAGTGATCTAGTGGTAGTATGCAGGCTTATAAGATCGGAGAAGGAGGCGCTAACCCATGCTTAAAAACAAATAATAAAACCTTAAAATCAATTTTAAAACTGACTGGCAACCAGTGTAGGGATGCTAGAATGGGTGATGTGTGGTGTTGTTTACGAGTGCCAATTAGTAACCGTGCTGCTGCGTTCTGGATCGGTTGTAGTCGATGGAGTAGAGTCAGCGTTAGCATGTAATAAGATACTTCTGATCAAAAAGTTATTTATTCAAAGTTACTTACAGTATCTGGCATATTTTTTCACTGATTATAATCAGTTTAGTGTGTAATAAATATTCATTTGAAGCTCTGTCTTGTGGATAAAAGTTGATACATAGATGGTATAACAAAAAAGGGATTAAATTTATCAAAATTAATTAATTAATAATTAAAAAAAGATTTATTACTCTTCTTATTGTCACTTGTTGTTTTGTCATTTTCTGGTGAGCCAGTAGTCCGGCTGTTGAATCTTCCAAAGCACATTAGCGACTAAGTGCAGCCTCTGGGACAGAAAAACCAATGTGAAGGCGCTAAAGAGCAGTTCCTTTAGTGACCACTTGAGGCAGACTCCAACAACGTCAGTTCCCACAGACATTCATGCTAAAATGCTCCAATTAACAGCATCATGTTTAGGGCCTTATTAAAAATGATTTTGACCTCTTTGGATAACTTTCCCCTTGATACAAACTGAAAGGTGCACAATTTGTTTTTGGATTTTTTTTTTTTTAGAAACCCTTCTTTGGATTTTGCTGAGGCTTAAAGTTAGGGGCGTGGCCACTGACAGCTGTAGAAGACGGTCAGCTCTGCCTCACCTCTGCAAGTCTGAGTGAAAGAACTGCACCTCTTTACTGTCTTTGATTTGGTTTGGTCGGTTTTGTTTCTGTTTTATTATCCTGGTGATAAGTTTCAGTTTTGTGACCTTGTGTTTTGGCTCATGACTCATTAGTAGTATTATTAGTCTGCTCAGTAATTTTTTTCTGTTCATGCCTCCTTGTGTCTCACTTCTGTGATATTTCCTTGGTCTGCCTGCATCGCCCTGTTCCCGACAGCTCATTAAGTGTTAATATTCACGTCTGTGTTGGTCTTTGGTTTACTTTAAAGATTACTATTTTTTTGTGTTCTGTTAGTTTTACTTATTTTTTTCTTTGTGCTCCTGATTCCATGAATTTATTCATCGGCTATCAGTTGTTTCCCTGTTCTGCCTTCACCTGTGTCTTGTTGTCTAATCAGTTCTCTGTGTCCTGTTCTCCTTTAGTCTTTATCACAACCATCTTTTATTCTTCTCGCGGTTTTTGCTGGTCTGTGTTTTTCATGCACCTCATATTCTTTGGATTCAGGAACTGTTCAGCTTTTACATTTTGTTCTGGACTTTTCCTCAGCAAGACTAAAGGCTTGCTTTCTGTTGAATATTCAGCCTGCAGTGTTGTGCATTTGGATCATCTTCACATTAAATACAACTATTTAAAGAATGGAAAAGGCCTTTCTTTTAAATTATTAGATTATTTTAATAAAAGGTCTGAATTTTTAAAAAGCCAAAAATGTGTCCCACTTCCTTTATGAGGATGTAAGTAATTGCAACATAAAATATTTATGCCCCCTGGTAGAGTCTCGCAAGGCAGATTGGTCCTGGATGAGGGGCCAGAAAAACAGCAATTCCAATGACCCCGATGGAAGAGTCACCAAGGGAACAGTTTACCCTGCCCAGGATAGGGTTACCAGGGCCCCACCCTGGAGCCAGGCCTGGGAAGAGTGCTTGAGGGACAGCATCTGGTCCGGGCCTTAGCCTGTGGGGCCTGAAGAGGAGACACGGACCCACCCTCCTGTAGGCTCTCCACCCTCAGGAGGCATCATAGGGGTAGGGTGCAATGTGTGTCAGGGCAGAACAGAGGCCCTGTAGGACTGATCTCCAGTTATTGAGACTGGCTACTGGGACATGGAACTTCACCTCTCCGGTGGGGAAGGAGCCTGAGCAAGTGTGTGAGGCTGAGAGATACCAGCTAGATATAGTCGGGCTCACCTCAGTGCACAGCCTGGGCTCTAGAACCAGACTCACAGAGAGGGGCTGGAGTTGAGTTGAGTCTGTGAGAGGCAGCGTGTACACCACAGTTTGTCCATAACGGACACCATGTTTGAACATAAGGATGTCCATAAGTGCACATGGCGCCAGGACACCTTAAGTTAATGAATGATTTTGTAATCATCTCATCAGATCTGCAGATGTATGTTCTGGACACTCAGGCAAAGACAGCAGCTGAGCTGTCAATTGATCACCACTTAGTGGTGAGTTGGATCATGAGAAGTACACTGGATGACCTGGTGCACCTAAACATATAGTCAGGGTGTGCAGGGAATGCCTGGCAGGGGCCCCAGTCTGCGAGATCTTCAACTCTCACCTCTGGGGTTCTCCTAGAGGTGAGAGTTGAAGATCTCGTAGAAGCTTTCTCTTTGACAGCATTCTGAAGGAGGCTGAGGACATTGAGTCAGAATGGACCATGTTTTGCACCTCCATTGCTGAGGCTGCTGCAGGGAGCTGCAGCTGCAAGGTGGTTGGTGCCTGTCTTGCTAGTAATCCCAGCCCAGATAGTGGTCACTGGAGGTGAAGGGAGCCATTAAGCTGAAGGAGTTCTGTCGGGCTTGGTTAGCCTGCGGGGATTTGGAGGCAGCTGATGGCTACCAGCAGGCCAAGCAGAACGCGGCTCAGGCAGTGGCAGAAGCAAAAACTTGAGTGTGGGAAGAGTTCAGTGAGGCGATGGAAAAAGACTTGACTCAGGAGGGGAAAGCAGTGCTCTACTCACATGGTGTATAGTGTAGGTGGGGCACTGCTGACTTCAAATGAGGATAGAGTCGGGCGGTGTAAGGAATGTGTCGAGGATGTCCTTAATCCCACTGACACCTTCTGTAGAGGAAGCAGAGTCTGGGACAAGGGGGATGACTCACCCATAACTGGGGGTGAGGTCTCTGAGGCAGTTAAACAACTCCTTGGTGGCAGGGCGCCTGGAGTGGACGAGATTCACCCTGAGTTCCTCAGGGCTAGGGATGTTGTAGGGCTGTCTTGGTTGACACGCCTCTATAACGTCGCATGGCGCTCTGGGGCAGTGCCAATGGATTAGGAGACTGGAGTGGTTCCCATCTTCAAGAAGGGTGTGATCTGAGGATCACATTGTCAGTGTCCCCGTGAAGGTCCATGACAGGGTGCTGAAAAGGAGACTCTGGATTTCTCTGCTTAGGATGCTGCCACAACAACCCTGCCCCAGATAAGCAGAAGATTTTTTTTTTACATTTCAGTCCCCATATGGTCAACGCTTAATGCTCTGCAATGATGTGTTCACGTGTGATTGCACAATATTAGCAACATTATAGTTAATTTTAGTTTTTTATTAGATACTGTGAAAAAGTGATCATATTTAAATGTTTGCATACATCTGCGCAGGCTTGTTGCAGATCCTGCTTCTGTATGTCAACGCCTGTTCTTCAGAGACTGTTCTGTGTGTGTGTGTATGTATGTGTGTGTGTGTGTGTGTGTGTGTGTGTCTTCCAGCGAGCACATCGTCCATGTGTCTATGTGAATCTGTGTGCATGTAATACTGCGTGTTGTGACGTGTGTGTGTGTGTTTAGTCTGGGAGATGCATCAGTAACTGGGGCAGAACTGATTGTTGCTGATGGCTGAAGGCAAGAACAGACCTACATTCTATTCTGCCATACAGAGGAGGAGGAGGAGGAGGAGGAGGAGGAGGGTGATAAAAATTGGGGTCTCTTCTCTCCTCCTTTCCCTCCATTAGTATATATCCCCGCTTACTATATCTCCCATACTGCTTCTCTTTGCTCTCTCCTCTAGACTCGCTACATTTTATTCATTTTGTCTGACGTGACACTTGACAGACATAGGGTCTTACTCAGCACATGGAGAGGAAGTGACTTTGAATAGAAGGGAGAGAAGGACATGAGATAATGGGTGAAATATTGGCAAAGGGGTACAGAAGGAAAATATCACAACAGCTTCAGTGTACATCAATTTGTTTTCCACTGCTCTAAATACAGATTGACAAACCTTTGATTTGTAAAGCTAGAAATTCAGCATATTAAAACAACTATGTACACTCTGAGAAATGTGGGTGCTGTAAAAGTAAAAGATTTAAAAGCATTTACCCAGGATTCAGACATGGAAATCGTATTCTTGTTGTCTTGTACTTGGTGGAAAAGTGTGCATGTCAAGGGTCCATTGGTACAGAGTACTATCTCAACAAGCTGTCAGACCCCTGGAGGTACAATAACATAGTTTATTTTCTGAGTGTATCATCATTTGGTCAGCAGTGGTTTAGGTCCTCTGTATTTTATGGGGCAATTTGGGTTTTGGGGAGCAGTTTACAATCTGCAGTTAAATGTATGTTTGAATGTAGGATTGTGGTATTTTTAGCCAGTTTATTCTTAGCTTTTATGAGATGTTGGGGACTGCAGCAGTAAAACATTACAGGTCTCTAATTATTACCTGGAAGTTTCTTGGAAACAAAGTTATTTATAAGATCACCCATTTGTTTGGGTTTATAAAATCTTTTATTCAAAATAAATCCTGTGTTCACATTAAATTTGTGGATAAAATATTTGGCATGACCATCACAACTCTCACCCATGTGGGGAAAAAACACTGCGAATTGCCTAAGAAAATAGATGACAAAACACTGAGACAAGAATAACATTGGCAACATTTGGAAGACATTTGGAATAAGATGGATTGTGTTTGTGCAGGATTTCTGATAAAAGGGTTGGAAGACGCGGCTTTTTACTGTGGAGGTTGCATGTCATTGATTCCCAGCGCAAACATATAGTCTGACACAGATGTTGGATCAGAGGCCACACAGAAAGACAGCAGCATGCAGACTGGGAGGAAAGACTGCGACATGGGCACAACAGAGAATCTGAGGTGGAAGCCTGGTGACGAGGGCCAGCGATTGGACATCATGGGACAGTGGTTGAGGAACAAAGCCTCTGTCACTTGGCCTCAGCAACAATCACTGAATCTGTGTTCAAGAAGTGGAGAGCTAATTGTGAAAACTTTATTGACTGTCAGATTATAAGTCAACTTTCTTTTTTCTTTCAAATGTCTCTTTTATAGATTCCTGGAAATATATTGACAGATACAATACAAAGCCATGTGTAGTAATCAAATTTTAACAGGTTTTAACCACAAACAAAACCCCAGACAGCAGACACACCCACACAAAACTAAACTGAGGTGCAATATAGATATAAGATAACATTTGCTCAAAGTAAAAAAAAACCAAACAAAAACCGGATGAATAATAGCATTTAAGAATCAATAAATGAATCAACTTTGATGCCTTCAGCATTTTCAAACATACAGACTAAACCAAACAGATGAAATATTAGTTAAGTGCTCGTGTTGCTCTGGAAGGCTGTTAAAAGCACCTAATTCTGTTATTATGTGTTAATGTAAACTGATATGGGTTCCTAACTATAGTGTTACAAAAAAATGAAAAAACAAACAAACTAGAATACCATCAGTGTCAGTCTTATTTTGCCAATGTTGGTTAACCAAACTAAAATATAACCCAGCTGTATTTAAGCTTGGCAAGTAAATCACTTGGCTGAGGTGACACGAAGCTCATGTAAAGTTAAAAAGAGGACAACCCAACCCCACAAAAGTTGGGTCACAAAAACAGAATGCAATGACTTGACGTCTCATAAATCCATATTTTATTTTCACTAGAACATAGAAAACAGATCAAATGTTTAAACATTTTACTTTTCATGAAAAATATTAATCCATTTTGAATTTGATGGCAGCAACACATCTCAGAGACAAAGTAAGAGGCAGTAAAAAGAAACAGCTGGAGGAACATTTTGTAAGTAATTAGTTTCACTGACAACAGGTCAGTAACATGATCTGGTATTTAAAAAAGAGCTTCTTAGAGAGGCAGAGATTCTCAGACATAAAGGTGGGCAGACGTTCATCAGTCTGCAAAATGCTGCATCTAAACATTGTAGCACAGTTCCAGAATAATGTTCCTCTGCAATAAAAACAGGCGTGATTCTCTCATGGAAATCACTGCATCTGCTCACTGTCAACATATTTTGCCATGCCATCCACAAATACAGGTTAAAGCTCCATCATGGGCAGAAGAAGCTGTATATGAACACGACCCAGAAAGGCTGTTATCTTCTCTGGGCCAAAGCTAAGTGGCCACATGCTCTGGACTAAAGACGAGAGGGACCATTCAGCTTTATATCAGCACTCAGTTCATAAGCTTTGATGTCTGATGGTATGGGGGGTGCATTAGTGCCTGGTTGGAGTTGGCAGCTTCCACATATAGAGCGACATATGCAGACGTCTTTTCCAGGGAACACCTTGCATATTTCAGCAAAACAATGCTAAACCACATAGTGCATCTATCCCAGCTGCATGGCATCGTAGCAGAAGACTCTGGGTGCTAAACCGGCTGGCCTGTAGTTACTAACTGAGAACATTTGGTGCATCACGGAATGGAAATAACACAAAGAATACCAGGAGTGCTGAGCAGGTCGAATCCTTTATCAGACAAGAATCGGACAGCGTTCCTCTCCTGAGGGTCCAGCAGCTGGTCTCCTCAGTTCCCAGATGTTTAGACTGTTGATAAAAGAAGGGATGCTACACAGTCACAAACATGGCTGCTTCCTAACTTTTCTGACACGTGTTACTGCAATCAAATTCATTATGACCTTATCTTTTTTTTAATGGTCTATTTTTTTTCATTGCATACACTGCTGAAAAATGCTGCAGAGGCAACAGTCACGGCTGCATTTGGGTCCTTTTGTGAAAGTAAAAGATTCCTGTTATCTCTCTTTGAAAGAACCTCATGTGAAAATAAATCACTGTCTTGCAGAGACAGAATAATGCCAGATAACGTAAGTTCACATCTTGCAGGACACTGAAAACAGCTCACATCTGCTTTCAGCAGGCACTGGCAGTTTTGCTCAAGTTCTGATGCTTCCCCACAAAAGAAATGCAGAGTCATCTGCTTTTAAGGTTAGCTGACCCCTGACCCTACCCAGAGACACTGCAGATTGTGCTTTGTGTGTGTGTGTGTGTGTGTGTGTGTGTGTGTGGGGGGGGGGGGGGGGGGGCAACAGTAAAGTCCAGCACCACACAGGAATTCTTGCTCCAGAAATCAATCCATCCATCCATTCTCTTCACGGTGGGGCTGCAGCTTATCCCAGCTGTCATAGGGCAAGAGGCAGGGTACACCCTGTACAGGTCACCAGCCTGTCGCAGGGCCAACACAGAGAGACAGACAACCATTCACACTCATGGGCAATTTAAAGTGACCAATTAACCTAACGCCAGTAACTGCATGTCTTTGGACTGTGGGAGGAAACCGGAGTACACACAGCGAGAGGTCCGGGCCAAGGTGGAATCGAACCCAGACCTTCTAGGTGTTATTCTAGCTGTGAGGCGGTAGTGCTAATACCGCCACAGCGCTGCCCTTATGATCCCTTGAACATAAAAATACATTAACCAACACCACACGCATCTGATTTACTGGTTTGGCTTTTACTATGTTTTATTGGTTAGTTGACATTCCTAATGGAATAATATCATTATTTATATGAATATGTGTTTAATTAAGAGCTCTCATACAAATACATAGATAAAAAGTGAAATGATAAGGTCAAACTATTACTTCAGTTACACACCAGTATTAAACACCAGCACTGGAATGTCCTAATCTAAAGCTTAGGACAAAAGTAAGGAAATTTGTGTTTGGTTGATTATTTCTTTGTTGCCGTCTCACAGCAGTGTGTGACCAGGCTGCTGTGGCTGTGTGTCTGCTGGGGCCCCTGTTTGTTAAATGAATAAACTGTTATATTTCTTATTTCTTTAGATTTCAATCGTCCAATTCAGTTTTATCCTATCTAATGAAATAATCTTTTTATAACACATGTATTCACTTGTCTAAGCAAGGACATCTCAAGTGTTTTCCTTCCTTTTTTTGTAACTAACATTTTTGGTAATTCTTTATTTTTCCAGATTATATAAGGTGACTGTCAAAAGTTCAGCATGAACATGAAGTATTTCTGTATACTGGATGTGACTCAGCATCTTTTATTAGACCTCCTTTTCTTTAATAACAAACATAGTCATTATAAACAGCACTGCATCCATCACTGACTCCACACAGGCTTAGCTTTGTCATAGATGATTCACTGCAACATCTGAATCATCTTTCTCTTTTAGATCATCACAACATCCACTGACTAATCTTTTTATTTTAGAGCATTTCAAACACAAAATTAATAAACCATAAATCTTTATAATCTTAACTTTTGAGCCTGTTGTGTTGTACACAAAATGCTTAAATCCCCTGAAAGGTCCAGTTTCTCTTCATGGTATAAAAAAGTGTGAACAGGTGTAATAAGAGCAGGAAGAAGTCTTAATATCAAACTTTAGAGAGGAAGCATTTGTGCCTTCAGTGATTGTAGGACTGAATTTTTTACATGCAGGATAAAACTCAATAAATTTTTTTTATTTAAACCCAAGAGCCACAAATGTAGTTGAACAAGTGTGGTGATCACAAATTCAACAGAAATTGCATCCAGCCTGAGGATGAGGGCCCAATCAGTGAGAGCATGTTATTTGTGCAGATCAGTCAAGCTCCCTCCAAAGAGACAAAGTAACTGTGAAGGCTTTAGGGTAACAGTGAGAGGGAGTGTGTTGTTACTGATGATTGTTGAGCCTCCATCAAAAGGAATTCAAAAGGTAGAGCTCACTCTAAACCATCTGTGCAGCTACCCCAAGGAACAAAACAGACCAGCAGGCCAAAGTCTTCAGCTGTACAAGCCGTCCTGTTCTACTGTTCCCTTCGAGAATGTTTGGGTCACCCAGCATCACTACTTCATTCATTTCAAAGGTGGGCATCTATGACTCTGTTCTATGTCCATTTATGACTGATTGAAACTATTTCTTTAACTAACAGCAAAGTCCTTCTATGAGGTCTTTGGAACAAGAGGTCGGGGTCTGGACAGCTTGTTGCACTTCTTAAGCACCCCTTTCTTCATCACACCTTTCTGCAGCTCTGATAGCTGGATAACGTCAGTTTATCTTACCCTCTAGTCTTCTTCTCCACGGACCACAGAATGGAGCAACCATCAGCCACCTCCTCTACATGGATGACATCAAGCTGTATGCCAGGAGTGAACGAGACATCGATTCACTGATCCACACCACATGGATCTACAGCAATGACACTGGAATATCATTCGGACTGGAGAAGTGTAGTCGGACGGTAACAAAGAGAAGGAAGGTAGTCAGAGCTGAGAGGATTGCACTACCAGAAGGCAACATTGCAGACACTGAGGACAAGTTCCTTGGAATCCCACAGGCAGATGGGATCCATAAAGAGGCTGCTAGGAAAGCTGCAACCTCCAAATACCTGCAGAGAGTAAGGCAAGTCCTGAGGAGTCAGCTGAATGGAAGGAACAAGAGCAACGCCTATGCCCTGCCAGTTGTCAGATACCGTGTTGGGATAATAAGCTGGCCAAAGGAGGAAATAGAAGCCAATGATGTCACGATCGCACAGCTCCTTACCATGGAGGGTTTCACCCCAAATCAGCAGCCTGAGACTGTACACTAAGCAGAAGGAGGGAGGCTGAGGACCAGTGAGTGTCACAACCATAATTTCCAAATCTTTTGCTACACATTGTGTATGAAATTATATTCCTATCATGACTCTGGTTAAGGGTATCTTATACCTTTAATACCTTCAATAATGTGTAATAAATGACCTTTAATCATGACAGTAACAACAGCAGGACACAAACAGGATAACGGGGGAAACTGTATCAGTGATATTATTAACGGGACCGTCTGAGCCGCTGTTAGCAGAATGTGAGGCACCTTTAAATAGAAATGAGCTCCACAGTTAGGAACGCAGTAAAACCTTGTTAAATTGGTTTAACCTGGCTGGAATCTGTCACTTCACCACACACAGCTGTTACTACACCCACTCTGTTTTCATGACTCTTTGAAGTATGTTTACTTTCTGCACTGAGCTGATCATTTTCAGGAGAGGCCTCGTGAGAAATAATGAGAAACAAAGCGAGGTTTTCGCTGCGTTTGAATGCACGCTCTTCAGCTTTCTGCACAGTCCAAGTGAGCCAGTAATGTGTGAAGGAAGACCAGATAGAAGAAGCATAAACACACAGAAAAGGTTACATTAAGACCAGGAAAGCATTGATTATGTCATGTGCATTACATTCGTCCTTCAGTCAAGGTCACCAACGTAGCCACAGAAACACATAGCCTGCACATAATCATATGCACAGGAGATGCCCGACAGGAGGTCCCTCACAGGATGCTGAACATTTGGCATGAGCTTAGAGCTTAGAGCTCAGTACGTGTGTGTGTGCTCTGAAATTCATCCCTGTATGCATACCACAGTGTGTTACGTCTGCTGTCACCTGCTTCTATTATTAAATCCCTTTTTTTTAAAGGAAGGCTAATTTGAACCTGTGTATGAAAACAGAAAGAAAATACTCAGAATTAAGAAAAGCATGACATGTAAGAAATATAGATACAAGGGCTATGGGACAGTCCTATAGAATCATGAAGAGGGCATTTGAATATTCCACCTTAAATATGATCCATGTAATATTCCAACAGGAGTCCCACTGGAATCTGGAGTAGAGGTCGTGGCTTCTGTGGTTGTTTAAACTCGACACAGAAGCTGCTCCAATAAAAATGGAATATCTGGACACAGCGCTCTGAAATCATCAAGTCATAATAACAGTTTTCTGCTTGCAGCCAATTCCATCTACCCTCTCCATTGTTGTCTCAAGAATTCCTTTGACATGATCCATCTGCAGTCTCAGATTTACCAGCCCACTGTGACCTTTGACCTTTAAAGCATAATTCTGGCTGCTTAGAGCATTGTGTTACTTTTACACTAGATTGTGCATACAGCTTTTAGGAAAGACTCACACAAATATAAAACTGTGTATTTTCTTCACTTTTTTATTTATATTTTATCTGTTTGTGGAAACATTATCCAAAACATGAAATGCTTTAACTCAGGAACTTTTTTCATATCCAGCAAACAGAAAGAGATCCTCATTAGACAACAACCCCCCCCTAACACACACACACACACACACACACACACACACACTGAAAATGCTTCTGTTCGAGGAAGAACTGCCTCAGGAAACATTTTTATAGTTAGTTATGGCTCTGTGCAAATTCTGTAAGTGTCTACATGAGTTAACAGTAGTAACCCCAGACCTTATTACCAGTCATCTTTATGCATTTCAAAGTCAAAACACATAAAAGTCTTCAGAGTAATTTGACGACACTAATGAACACTGTCAGAGTTCATTTTTAGGACCGCACCAGCTGATCCTGAATCAGCCCTTTGAAGTTGTTTTGATGCTCTGCTGGAGTTACGGCTGGCACCCGGCAGTTCTTCCAACTTTCCACTTACGAGCTTTCATGAAGATTGGAGTGTGAAATAATTACATAGTAACATTTGTTTAAACACCTGCAGATGTGTCATTTGGGTATTTTACTTTTCCTTAATAATCTCATTTTACATGAAGGTAATTTTCTGTTTTCGTGTGTTTGTATCAAAGTCTGACTGACACTGGAACAACAGCAGTGTGAGTATGAATATTAAGCCTCAACTCGTGCTAAGAAACAGTAACATAGTTTTTGACATCATAGATTAAAGAGGTCCTAATATGTTTTATTCTTTTGGACGCTCATAATAAACATGGGTTTCAAACAGTGAGTTCATTATATGTCCAAATAATCTGCTTGAGCTAAAGGCTCGAGCTTCAGACTGCTCTCAGTGTTTTTTATGCTCTTGGATCTGTATGATGTCAGTGATAGTGGCTATCCCACAGCTTTGAATGTGAGCACAGAGGATCCATCCAGCCAATCAGAAGAAAGCTATTATTATTATTAAAAAAAATAATGACCTCAAACAGGGAGAAGCCAAAGCTGAAAATCTCTTTTAGCAACATCCAGAAATAAAATTGTGAAGCTGGAAATAAGAACAATAGATCTATAGTGACACACAAACAATTTTGTTTGCAATGCACTTAATCATGTGACTCAGGGACTGAAGGTGCAGTGGTTTCTGGTTTATTTCATGTCTTTAAACAGTTATTTTTATGTTCAATAGAAAAGGGACCGTCAAACAGTTACTTAGTGAAGACGAACAGATTTAACCTCGATCAAAAGGTCCAGCTTGGTGTTTTGAATTATCAGAAGTGTGTGATTCACAGTGGTCTGTGTTAGCACACCTACAGTATCAGTCAGAAAGGACAGACTGGAGTCTATGAGGATTAGTTCATTTTTCGAGGCCTCCAGCAGGCCTCAGAGGACATGCATTTTTCCACATTTCTGTACTGGTAAAATGGCCGGGAGGTTGCCACTGTCATACCAAGCATCCAAATAACTGCTTCTTCTTTGGGGATCAATCAATAAATAAAAAAATATGATTTCTACTCCCAAAAAAAGATTCTTTTTTTTCTTTTTTTTTTAACTCTGAGTAAATGATGTGTAAAATGTTCTGTTCTGTAAACCAGTGAGCTCATGTCACAAGAGGAGAGGGTAGCAAGTGAAAGTTCAGAAATAGCCACAATGTCAAAAATAACCCCGCAGTCGTGTCACTGAATGGTTAACGGTTTAAGCATAAATCACGGTGGTCAGGACGCATTCCTAGGCACGCACTCTGTTAGTATCTAACTCTGTATGACAGTTACCCCCTGCCTTTCTAGTGATCTACAGTGTGTGTCCCTACATGCATGTGTATGTGGTTGCGTGCGGCCATGTGATACACCGTCCAGGGTTGTCCAGCCTCCCCCTTTTTGTAACTCGCTTGCAGTTGAATGGATCGTATTACTGGCTGCTGTCCCTGCACCGCTGAGCCCACCGCCTCTGCACCAATCACAGCCTGTCGTTATTTTACCTACGAGCACATGCATGCACGAACGCACAGACACAGGCTCCGACATACCACATCTCTGTGGTTCTCCGCTGCATGCACATGCGTCCCCGCGTTGCGCTGGCTGCGCCAAGATGAGCGTGGTCACCCCGGTACCATATGAACGGTACCATCTCGCCGCCTGACTGAATCAGAGCCGGAGTGGGAGGGAGCGAGAGAGAGCGAGAGCGAGAGACACCGAGAGAGAGTTTGTGTCTTTGCTCTCTCAGAACCAATCTTACCTTCTCCTGGAAGAGACCGCAGAGCAGCCGTTTGTTTCGGCATCTTTCTTTTTTTTCCACCCCTCCTCCTCCTGTTCTTCCTGCATCCCTCCCGCTGTTGTCGGTCTCCCGGTTTTAAGGCGACACCGGAGAGGCCGGTCGTGATTTTGTGGAAATACATTTTTTTGTATATTTTTCCCTGCTGGGTGTTGGTAGCGCGCAGTTGGTGCGCGCTTCTAAAAATTCCGGCGAATGGTGGATTTGGCAAACATGGAGACGGTGGAGAAGGAATGCGGGGCCCTCGGAGGTCTGTTCCAGGCGATTGTCAACGACATGAAGGTAAATGACAGTTTATTTCTAATCATTTGTTGCCGCGGTTTAACACATGTGCTTCATCCCTGAGAATGACCGTAGCCTAACCGTAGCTGGGGCTCTCAAAGGGGCTACAAGGTTAGAACACCTGGATCCTTAAAAACTTATCTTGCATTTAAATTGAGATGAATGAATGAATGATGGCAACGTTTTACTGACAGTGATGCGGCGGGCCGGCAGGTTGTTGGTGCGAAATCCGACCCCCATCGCCTTCCCCACCCCCAGAATAGTGGCTGCGCAAGTAACCGTCAATCCATCCTTTTTTTTTTTTTTAGATCCTCAAATCTCAGGACCACCACACCAAACAGCCACCAGCTCTTCTGTTTTTATGCGCACAGCTCATTTTGCGGTTGTGTGGTAAATGTGAACAGTGGCTGGGTTTCATATGAAAGCTCCGGGACTCCATTTATCTCAGTGGCTTCGTGGAGCAGATTGGCGTATTAAAGGCCCTGTCGTGACTGACACATTCCGTCACATACGCACACCTGAATCACCTTCAGTATCCTAAATTCTCCCCACCACGCGGTTGCGTTAGAAAAGGTGCGCGCTTGGCTGTTGCACGTTAGGCTCCGTTGTCCTTGCTTTTCTGGTTGCTCTGCTTCTCTGTGAGAGTGCAGCGTCATTGATTTTCTGTCAGGCTGATCTAGCGAGAAAACACAAAAGCACGAGAAGCCGTGCAGCCGTCACACACCTACGCTTTCTACCTTCTGCCTCTCGGTCCGTGTGTCCGTCTGGCCACATCACGGCCTGTCTGTCTGTCAGTGATTCTGCAACAGCAGTGGAGTGGTTCAGTACCCACCCGAGCTGAATGTGCACTCGTGCTGCTGTAAGATGCTTTGGATGAAATGGTTGGAGATGCAGTCTCGGGTCCGTGTCTGCTCATCAGACGCCCATGCAGCTCTGCATGCCTCTCTGTCTGCCTGTCACTCCATGTCCTGCAGCTTTCCCTGTCCGCTCCACTAAAATACTGATGTGCGTGCTCATATCTGCGAATGTAAAATCTGTACAGGTTTGGTGTTTAGAGATAAAATGCGTGCATACCCCCCCCCCCAAAAAAAGGGGTGGGGGGTGATATTTTTCTGTAACACATTTCAGTGCTATCTGTATGACCCCAGATGCTAGAGGTCACAGCCAATGCTGCACACCCATTGTATTGTAGAGACAGATTATTGACTTTCTGTTGTTGGGGAGACATGTGGGAGTGACAGAAAGGAATATGATCCTGGATATCAATACTGACCCATGATCTATTTCTAAAGCAGTCATTCTACTATTGTACAACTGTACTCCTAATGACAAATAAACTGAGGTCAAATACTGTGGGACATATTATATATTATTCAAATAAAATTACTCTCCCACATTTCAGCATTAGTTGTAGTAATATAAATATTTGGATATTTTGTAGTTGAAATGCTGCATATTAATAAGCAGGGTTAACAAGATAGTTAAAGTGAATGTACAAACTAACTGAAGCAAAAGAAAAGACAGAAAAGAACAGAAAAATATATGAATGTAGTACAATTTTTCTCCTTCCAATAAACTATTTTTTGAACAATTATAGGCTTGTAAATCCATTTTATATTTTTTCATAGTATTTTCTATCTATCTATCTACCTATCTACCTATCTACCTACCTACCTACCTACCTATCTATCTATCTATCTATCTAAACTGCAGTGGCCCGTAAGAGCAAACTACATATTTCATATGTCATTATGAAGGAACAGTTAGTGTATCAGAAACCATTTTTCTCTTAAGCATCAATGCTCAAACACAAGCATACAGTACATACTGAAATGGGCCAATCCTCCTTCAAAGAATGCTGCTTTAAAGGCTTCTCAGCGCTTCTGTTTCATTTATTATTCATTTGTTTTCTAATGCTTCTCCTGACGATGTTAACCAGCTCACTCTGAAAAATGTGGGTCGCTATAAATTGGACTAAAACATTCCTGCTCTGATATAGTTTGGATGAATTTGTCAAGCAGGCGCTGAATGAACATCAGTGAGTGGATGAGAATCATTGAGTCATCAGCCTGCGAGCTCTCTTTGATGCTACAGGAAACAATGTGTCTTTAATCCGTGCTTACAGCTCACCAAACAAGAAGCTGTTTGTCAGATGTAACGAATTAAGAGTTTTTTTCTGTGAAACAGCACCACGAAAATCCACACGATTCATATTTGGATGCATTAGTAAAAGATGTGCATATATAATTCTGTAATAACGTGCAGATGATGACGCGCAGCAGCGCAGCGGCTTCTCTAGCGCTCAGTGTCAGAGTTAAAGCTCGCACCACTATCAGTAAAACAGCATTAAAATACAGCAGAGCTAAAGGAGCGAAACATCATGCTCACCTTCCTCCTGAGCTACAGGCAGCTGCAGTTTGTTACTCTCCACTGCACCTTAAACCATTTCAAGTTGTTGCTGCTACAGTAGAAGCTGCTATACCTGCTTTTAGTTTTAGTTTAGTTCAGTCTATCTTACTCTATTTTTACTTATCCTAGTTTAGCTATCTATTTATTATTTATTTTTCTGTAGTTATTTAAGTTTGATTTTATTTATTACTATACTATAGTATATTACTACTATAATCCTATGTTTGACCTACACACAGACCTGAGAAGCTACATTTTGTTCACTCTGTCTCATAGTGTGAATGACAATAAAGCTGAGTCTGAGTCATTTGTGAGCGACACTAAAACTGATCGTTATGCCTGAGACACCATATTCTTTAAAATAAACACTGCGTATTTAAGAAAACAACAACAAACCTCTTAAATCACTATATTCCTGCATACACAGTTTTACAAGAGACAAGCAAACAAAAGATGATTGAACAAATAGAATATCATGGATCAAAATGTTTCCATTTATCTGTTAAATATTTATTTCACCATACCATCACCGTACATGTGCATATTTAATCTGATCCAGAGGATCAGAGGAAGAATTAAGATTGAACAAATTGTTAAATTGTCTTGTTTCTTCAGACTTCAATCCAATAAATGACACCAAACGAGAGAAGATTGAATTGGCAGAGAAGTTTTTCATGGGCGCATCCCACAGACTCAACTCTGCTGCTCAACCCACAAATGCATTTTCCTTCCAAATGTTTCTCCATTGAAGGGGAATAAACAGGCTTTCCAACAGAATAAGATTTACTGCTAAGAAGCATCGTTACAACAAAGAAATAACCAAATAAACACAAACTTCCTCACTTTTGTGCTAAGTTTATGTACAGAGGTTCCCACAGATCTGGATTTTATTTGTGCCAGTAGCATTGTTGATGTCTGTGTGTGTGTGTGTGTGTGTGTGTGTGTGTGTGTGTGTGTGTGTGTGTGTGTGTGTGTGTGTGTGTGTGTGTGTGTGTGTGTGTGTGTGTGCACTTGTCCTCTAAATACAACTTTAAAAGTGTTTTTCTGCAAGTGTTTTAATTGCCAAATTCTGACACATAGAACGATGAGTTATAATCAGCAGGCTTTCCGGTGATTGTGGTCCCAGCAGTGGAGTCCATCTGCAGTCTTTGCTCTGCTCTTTGGCCTTGGTGAGCTTGGCATGTCAGGAGTACCGGTACTCCTCTACCTGCTGCAGGTTCTGCCAAGTAGAGAGGCCCTCCACAGCGAATCTCCTGAGCAAAACAAAGATTACATTGCCAGCTGCAGTCCAAGACAGACAAGGGACTCTGAATGTTGTGACAGCGACCTTGCCAGCAAGGCAGCTGGTAGGAAAACATGTGATGGAATGGCCCAGGGGGAGCTGTTAATGCAGACTGAAGCTTTAAAATGTGAATGAGGGGACTGAGCATCAGTATATCAATAACAAAGGGCACTTGCATCTCTTGCAGGAATGAAAAATAAAAATTGAAAGGCTCAAATGAGTCATCAAATACATAAAGTTTATGTTTAAGAAACACAGGCATGGTAAGTGTTACAGGGTATACCCTGACATTTACCCCTTAGATATATATTTTTATATATTTATTCAAACTTTAGCTATTGAAGTTTCTGATGCTTTGATAAAAATATTATTTGTTTATTTACTTATTCATTTTTTCAAATCTCAAGTTGAATTCTGGATGTTTAAATTTACACATGATAACAGGATGATATACTATATCCCTTCACACAGTTTGCAGGTTAGTGAAGAAGGTTTGTCCCCCGAGTTTGTGCACTCTGTAGATATTTTTCTGTCCTGCCAATTCAAATTTGCTGCATAATTTCATCTTTTGCAAGTGGGTTCATAACCCAGTGCGCTTAGCTGTCATGCATGCTTATTAGCTCACAAGAAGATTCAAACCCAACATTTGTTGTCTGCCAGTGTCAGCAGAGTGGATTCACACTGTTTAGAAAGCACTTTTTCTTCCTCATTTCCATCATCTTCCTCTTTCTCCTCCTGCACCACCCTTCCTCTTTCAGCACTCGGCAGGTTCTCCACCCGAGGACACCAGTCACTCCGCGTGCATGTGAGCATGTATGATCTGTATGTGCATGTAAGCTGGCTTTGATCCGGTTTAGGTTGAATAGAATTATTTTAGATAGTAAATTTCTCCTTAATAGTAAATTAACAACAGTGTGCAGTGGGAGCTCATTACTGCTTATTACTGTGTACAAGAAATATACCTGGGAAACCTTCTCATATACTCACACAGCTAATTCTGTGTGTGTGTGTGTGTGTGTGTGTGTGTGTGTGTGTGTGTGTGTGTGTGTGTGTGTGTGTGTGTGTGTGTGTGTGTGTGTGTGTGTGTGTGTGTGTGCAATTCACTTGAAAGTGGCGAGACATAAGCCTCAAGGGATACACATTTGCAGACAACTACATAATGACCTCAGACACACACACACACACACACACACACACACACACAGATCACAGGGGGTGAATATGATAAGATGGAGAGGTCATGTTCACGGTCAGCTGATTAAATCAGGCTGTGGATAACGGGTAATATTTTCATGACACTGGCAGGATGATGGAATCATTTTGTTGTCAAACTTGCAGCATTTCTGGCCTCTGGATTCTGCTCTGTCGTGTGCGTGCTGTGTTCTAACAACTTTAAAAAACAATGTGGTCAATAGGTGCACAAATGTGCTCCAGACTTCCCCAGATGGTAAAATAACTTCATGCATCATGCTTGCTGTTTTTTTATTGCAACTTTAAAAATCATATGTTGTGCTTTTGTGATTTTTTTTTCCCCCTACACAGTCTGCTACATTTTTTGTTATTGTTTTTGTATTTTTGTTTTTTGTGCCTTTAAGTGGTTTGTAAAGTAAAAGAAAAAAAAAGCCCAAAGCCCTCACCAATGGGAATGATTTTCTCCTACAGAAAACGCTGCTCCTGAACTGCTGGAGTGACCTTGCTGGCAATCCAGGCATTTATACCAAGAGCCATCAATGCCACACATCTAAATGATGGCTGCACACAAGTGTTGCCTCTGCTAATGCTAATTTTTAATCATGTTAGCTATGAGCACACCAATTACCTGCAGGAGCAACTGTGACAGTCTTCATGTATTTGCTGCAGGAACTCCTAGGACTTAGTTTGCACTTAGTGTCAGCACGTTTCTGCAGCTAATTTTATGACTGGCTCTGATTGTACACAAACAGCCAGAAGTATCTAGTAACTGAAATGTTATGAGACAATCAAAAAATTGTAGAAGAATGATTTGAAACAACAATAAACATGAGCGGATGTGGTTCACAGTGCGGCTAGCGTGGAGCCAAAGATCAGCTAGTTTCTTTGTTGGCATTCTGGGATGTCACACATATCAAAAATAAATAGTTATGATGCAATTCAAATCATTTCAGTAATTTGTAACACTGTTGCATGAAAAAGTTGCACATTGTGCAAAATAGCAACTCCTATTGAAGTCTCCACTTGTTCTGTGTGGATTATTCTCTCAAAAAAGAAATGTAAAGCTGTGTGTGTGTGTGTGTCTGGTAGCAGTGCTTTCATGTAGATGACTGCCCTATAGCGTCACTAAATGCAGGCTTTACATTTACTGTGAATGACAAGTTTAATGGAACAAAGGAAGTGAAAAAGGGAGAAATGGCCATTATTGTCATTGAAACATTGCTGCTGTGTTGCACCGGAGGATAAGCGGTTAAGACACCACATGTCTGCAAAGACATGTGGGACCTTTGTTGTGTATCGTAGCCTGAACCAGCGTTTATGTCCTGTTTAGCTCTGCTACCAACTGTCTAATGAAGACTAAACATCATTACTAAAACATTCTGGCCAACAACAGTACCAGAGATGAATTGAGAGTTAAATGCTCTGAGGCCTGCCTGCCTCCTCATTAATGTGTTGAACAAGAAAAACAACAAGCCCACCAAATCAGGAGAAGTGGAAGTAAACTGGTCAGTAGCCTCACAGAGACGGCTCATTGTTGTCAGTCCCTTTAAAAGCTGGTGACAATTATGGTCCATGACCCTGGGCCATTCTGCAGGACTGAAGATGCTCTGTGGAAGCATATCATTAGTCCAGTCTGTGCTGTGTTTGTGTCTGTGTGGTCCAGGGGACTTCCAAACGCAAGGCTGCTGTTTAGAGCAGAGGCCCGGGTGCCGTTCAACTCAAAGATGGAAGAAAAAAAGGCAGGCAGGTTTCTCCTCGCAGCTCCTGTTGGTCCACGCAGCCTTCGGTCCTCCACACCAATGAGCCTTTTGCAGAGCAGACATTTTGACTCATCAGAAAAGGACAGCACGTGTGCTACCACTAACCCTCTCAACAAATCTCTCAGTATGTCAGGCAACATGCAAAAGCTGGATACAACTTAGCTAATCTTTTCAGAGGGATGAACAACTAGCAGGCTTATCAAGGTACCTTCAGAGTTAGCATGGATTTGTAGCATATACAAGACTTCTTACTGGGGTACATCACCATGTTAGCTCAAGCTGCAGACCCGACCTGCTTTCATAATGCTGCTAATAATATACACACACTCACACCACTGATTGTCTGTATTGTGTTGCTTTCAGTCTGTATTATGTGATTACCTACTTCATATTTGTATAATATCATAGAAATCATCATTTTCATTAGTATCATCAGTCGCTCTGCTGCCGGTAGCCTCGTCCATGTTTGTGACTGCTTATATGTTATATGCTACCAGTGCCTCTGCTTTGATGTGCTTGAAGCTAGACTGGGAAACCCTGGTTTGACTTAATGAGCTGATTAGCACCTTTGTATCCATTTAGTCTGATTGATGATGTTAGTGGAAGTGAATCCAGATCCTGGGTATGCTGAACTTGCTTCATAGCGCAGGCCTCAGCATTCCTCCAGAATTGTTGCTTTGCAAGTGACCAAAACCATCAGGGGCGAATGCAAAAACGTGTATATTCACGCTCCCTGGGAATATACAAGTTATGTGTAGAGTATGATTTATTAGAAGGGTTTCTGTATTTCTGAAATCTATCCAAGCTGAGCAGGTTTCGTAGAATTAAGGCCAATGTGATTAAGCTTGCTGTGTCATGGTTCTAGTTTTAAAAGTTTTCTTTCCTCTGATATTATTGAATCTTTAACCTGTTAACTGGCGGCACCCAGTCTATTTTCAGTGAGTCCCACACACACCCAAAATAAATAAATGATATATCTAAAAAAAGTTACAGTAAATGTAAACACTACATATACACACAGACTAAAAACACAATCCTCCCAATAGTCCTTCTCTGATACACAACTTTACATTTGGAAGCACTACATACGTCCTGCGGACGGGACTTGACGGGGCGTGGCCTGTCAAAAGGTTAATTCCTGTTTTTCCTTTGTGATTGTTCTTGTGCTGAGTTTCAGTTTTTCAGTTCTGTGATTTTGGTTTGTGCCTTTTAATTATTAGTAACAATAGTTTTAGCTCCTTCAGTGTTTCGCTGTCTGTCCCTTCCTCTCATCCTCACTACTTCCTGTTTTACTCTGAAGGTGGGTAGTTTTCGTTTGTGCCTGCATTGTTGACTCACACCCTAATTGGCTATGCCAGAGTAAATTAATTTCAGCTGTCTTGTACCCCTCTTTGTTTTGCTGCCATTTTTTTTAAACTTTATTTTCTTGGGTTTATCTATTTGGATTCCTGTTTGTGTTTTTGGATTTCTGTTTTCATTTTGAGGCTTTTTTTATTCTGAACTTTTGTATCTATTAAGTCTTTGGTGAAATATTCTGCCTCCTGCATTTTGATTACACCCCAACATTTTGGTTGCTGACTTTTTTTTTTCTTGGCCTCATTTACAGTGCTGCCAAAAAAAAAGTGAACCTAAACTCAGCTTTCCAAAAATCACAATACTCACAGTTAATTCATGATTTAAATGATCAGGGAGGGGGCAGATACTTTTTCATGGCACTGTAGAAGCTGAGAATGATTCTTGCTGCTGACACAGTTCTGTGTCTGTTATTGTCCAAGCATATTAACAGTAAGAGCAACATTAAACAAACAAACAAACGAGAGACCATAAATGCTAACTTTGTCCCAACTTAATAAATCCAGAATTACTATTGAGTCTTACCTGGAGTCGAGATCAAGACTTTTGAGTTTGGTAAATCCTGTCAGCATTAACGCTGGGAGGCGTGTGCTGGGACTTTGGTTCCAAACTGGTTAGTAACAATCAGAACCAGAACCAGATTTTTGAAGTCACAAAAAAGCAAAAATCATCCTTTTATTAACAAAACAATAATGAAAAAATATACATTATTTTATTATATATTGGCATCTTATACATAAATACAAGATGCCAGTAGGACGTGTAAAGGAGCATCTCGCTCGTTAGAGCTTGTTAAAATCTCTGAGGTCATTAGGGCCCTGAGACTCGTTAGGGTCGGTAGAGATGAATGGGGAGGACTGATCTTAGCAGGCGTGGAGGCTGCTTGGGATCCAGCCAAGACAGCTTCACTCAGTGAACCCTTTGTCAGGCCTGTCAAAGCCTTCTCATCACAACTCAGCTGTTTACTGTAAAACACACTGATCATTATGAAGAGGCCAGAGGCTGACACAGAGAATAACAATGAACACGGCAAATCAATATTCTCCTGCTCATTTCAAAAAGAAAGTCCTCTTCATGCTCTACATGTCATAATCTCATTTCAGCACAGCATGCATGTGTTGGACTTATTCACTCTGTACGTGCTTTAATGATTGTCATGTCAGACTACAGAATAGGCAAAAGCTAATTTATTCAATAGAACATGAAAATCAGTGCTTGTTTTTTTCTTTCAGTCTGGAAGCTGCAGATTTGAATGCCACACTGTAAAGAATTACAATGCAGCTTCAGGCTGAAAGATAGTTCTAACCATTAGTTTATCTCACAATATACTTTAGTGTTGTTGCTCTGCCTTTACACTCAGACATCATCTAAAAGATTCCACAGTGCCAACAGGAACCCCATCATGATCAAAAATGTTCATAGTATAATCATCTTTGGGAGGTGTTCTGACTAGACAGTAGAAACCTATTTACCTGATCCAGCCCTAACTATAAGCTTGATCATAAAGGAAAGTTTTAAGCCTAATCTTAAAAATAGAGAGGGTGTCTGTCTCCTGAATCCAAGCTGGGAGCTGGTTCCACAGAAGAGGGGCCTGAAAGCTGAAGGCTCTGCCTCCCATTCTACTCTTAAGTATCCTAGGAACCACAAGTAAGCCAGCAGTCTGAGAGAGAAGTGCTCTGCTGGGGTGATATGGGACTATGAGGTCTTTGAGATAAGATGGGGCCTGATTATTCAAGACCTTGTATGTGAGGAGAAGGATTTTAAATTCTATTCTAGATTTAACAGGGAGCCAACGAAGAGAAGCCAATATGGGAGAAATCTGCTCTCTCTTTCTAGTCCCTGTCAGTACTCTAGCTGCAGCATTTTGGATCAGCTGAAGGCTTTTCAGGGAGCCTGATAATTAGGGCTGCATAAAACGATTATTTTAGTAATCGAGTATTCTATCGATTATTCCAGCGATTAATCGAGTAATCGGATAAGAAATACTTTTTTTTATTAACAGTTTATCTGCATATTTTGACTTCCGTAATGCAGTTTCTCGCCATGTGAACAAACAGCGGTGAATGGAGCAGCTACAAAGTTCTCTTTTCTTCACCTTAACACTTGCTGATCAGGTGCTTGATGAAGGACCTCCAGCTGTTTCACAGATTTAATGGTGGTTACTAAAAGAAAAAGCTGTTTTGGACGCTGGAAAAACGTTTCCTTTTTCACTACTTGAGCTCACCGTCACAGCTTCGCCTCTTTGCGCTTGCGCAGTTAAAACCGCTGCCTGCTATGAGTGTTTCCAAAAACTAGTGGCTGCGGGAGCCATGGCGCATGTGTGAGTAATGGTGTAATGCTTTGTATTCACAAGCATTCTCGAAAATACGTTTCTACTGCAGGTCTATATTTAGTCACTAATAAGGGATTAAAGTACAAAAAATATTTTGAAGGAGCCCCTTGGTCCTGGGGGGCGGGCCTTCCGGTACCGAACCATCGCTAGTGCTAATGGCCCGCGCTCGCTAGCAAATCAGTTCTGGTAGCTACAGCTGAAGTAAAGACAAAAATAGCAGCTGAAATTCTCAGCGAGCACAACACACACAGAGAGCAGTGGAGGCGTGGAAATGCATGTCAGCGACAGTTGCCACCCGTCCCGTAAAGTACGGAACCCCGCATGTTATGGAGCCGTATTCCACGGAGTCCCGTAACATACGGGGTTCTGTATTTTACGAGACAGGTGGCAACTCTAGTGATGATCCACTCTGTGTTAAATGAAATCCATCGCAGCGACGGAGAGCTTTTTAGAATGTGTGCTTGTGTATACGTGAGTGATTCACACTCCAGTCCAGTAGGTGGCGGTAATGCAGTTCTATGTTGGTTTGCCAGCCCCCAATAAACCCACAAAAAAACGTCAGCACTAATGCTGCTAATGCTAGTGAGGAGCGCCGCTTCCACCGAGACAGCTGAGCGCTGCAGAGTTTAAACGAAGCATCGACACAGTAAATTTGTGTCGATAAATTTTTAGAATCGATTTAATCGAGTTAATCGATGAATCGTTGCAGCCCTACTGATAATAATGAATTACAAAGTAACAAGGGATGTAAACTGATAACTCCCAAATGCCAGTCAAAAGTCTTGACACACTTAATTGAGGGTTTTATCTTTGGTGAGAAGGAGCTATCACCCTCATTGTTGCTCTTGTCATTTTTTAACATGCAGGGTTTAAGAAGGGGTCTTTTTTATAAACCTGAACAAGTAGTTTTTGGTGCCTAAACTTACCCAGCGAATGTAAAAAAGAAACAAATCAAGTCCCAGTTGAACATCAACCGCTGACAAACCTGCAACATATACCACTACCACTTAAAGGTGCATTTCAGGATAACATAAGCAGCTTTGGAAGCTGCTACTGGCAGCTAAAACTAACTCAACTTGAACTCTTTGAACACATCTGGATGCCAGTCTTTTAGGTGAGATGCTAATTTGGAGGTATTTCCTCCCTTGGTCAGAAAAACACAATAATGTTGTTTGTATATTGCCTTTTGCAAATCACTTATCATCCTTTGGTCACTCCCGGCCCCACTCTGCCTTTCTGCTTCCATGGCAGCTGAACTATCAAATTTTGGTATCAAATGGTACCATAAGTATTAGTTCTAGTGACATCCCTACTTTTTAGGTCTCTAAAACTGGACTATTATCCCTAGGTAGCCAGTATTACTGCAGCACCTTGTGTGTAATGGGGCGAGGCAAAACTGCATTGTGATATGCCCTGGGATGAGAGTGGGTTAGCTTAGCGCAATTCAGCAAACCGTTTACATTGTAACTAGCATGTTTTCCATCCATCCATTCATTTTCTTCTGCTTCTGAATTCAGGGTCAGTGGAGCCTGTCCCAATATACAAGGTATCTCTTTTCAACAATTAATTGGTGGAATTTATTATGCTTTAGATAATCAACTGATATACAGCATTAACCATGTTCAACTGCAGTAGTATTCTGCATTATAACAAGAATATCTCAACTAAGTAAAGGGAAACTACAGTCATCATTTCTTGAAGAGCTTTTATTCAAGTACAGATTTGTATTTGGCTCTGGTTTGATCTCCACACAGCAGCAAAATGCTCCACTAAGCTCACAACCAACCACTGATATGGCCACATGATACAGTGGCAATATAAAAATCCTACCAATGCATGCATGGATTTCATCAGGCGCAGGCATCAAAGTCAAGTTCCTTGTCTCGTCTCTGTATCTTTGTAAATGTGCAGGGTGACAATAACAGTTGTCACTTAGACTAAGTGGGCTGAGAGACCTTCAGCATCTGCTCACAACTCTTTCACAAGATTTGGAGCAGTGCACAAAATAATAACTTTCAGTCCAGTAAAGGAAAAGAAGGAGCTAAGAGTCTGGATGATTGATGGCTGCATGTGATCATCCCATCCAATGAATGATAACGTTCCTTTCAGTCGTTTATCAGTGTGCAGGCCGTACAGTGTGTACGTCTCTGTGTGCCTTTTATGATTCATGAGGGAATATTTATGCTTACATTATGTGGAAATCACTGCTTGGCCTGAAAGATTAAAGCTGAAATCTACATCAGAGTCAGTTTTCATGTTTACCGGCAGGCTGATGAAAACCCTTTTTTTGTTTGATTGGATCTTTTCCTGAATTAATGGCAGTGTAGTTTGGAATTGCTCGGCTCTTTCCCATAAGCTCCTCTTCTTACCTGCATCAACAACCCCCACTCCATTTTTGTTGGCCTCTTAGTTTATAGCGTCATTTTGCATTTGTGCACTTTGTGTTACATTGTTGTTGCATAATATTCAAATTATTTCATCTCATTTTATGATGAATATGTTTACATATTTCTCTTTGAAGTCTTTTGGAAATGTTTCCATTATAATGAATGAAGTAGAAAGAAAACTGCTATTGATCCTGTCATTTAGACAGTTATTATCAGTGCTTACCAAATATTATGGATTCCATCAATATCATCTCAGATCTTTAGGCTTGGACAGTACCTATTTTTTCTTCATACTTTCCTGACATAAGGGAAAATGGTAAATAATGTTAAATTTGCTTTAAAAAAGGCATTTTAGCTATAAATGTAAGGCATTAGCCAACTAAACTATTCAGTGTTGCTGCCATAAGTGGCAACAGAAAGATAAGTGTGTTAAGCTAATTAGTGTCATCAATGTAAAACATCGATTCACTGTCGGGTTACCACATGCAGTGACCTCGGGCTGCAGCACCCCGTCTCTTTACCGGTGCCAACAGCAGATGTTCTAAACAAGCAATGTGGAAAGTGGGACAGATGACAAACTCTCTGCAGTCAGACAGTATTAGACTCTAAAACATATGGTTGTCTGTAGCTGCTGGTGCTAGCACTGCTACTGTTACTGTTATACTAGTTAAATCTAAATTTCTGTCTGACTGATCAGAGAAGAGCAGCGGGGGACAAGCCTGCGTTCTTGTGTAGATCATAGTTGGAGCACTCCGTGACACTGCAATGGGTGCAGGCTGAACAGAGAAGGAGGCAGACTGGCTAGCCACAACTTTTGAGAGGCAAATAGTACCTCTAGATTTTGCGTTTTAACAGCTTACTAGTTACACTTTCTATGCTGCTGGTATCGCTGAGATTTACCACTCAATGAGCTCAGTAGTGACAGTCCTGTGGTGGTATTTTTGTGCATTGCAGCATCTCTATCAAACACTTAACATCCAGCAGGTCAGCAGCAACTCGGCTGTAGGGCGTAGGGTTAACTCTTGATTATACCCGGTTGTGGACACAGACAGGTTGAGTAGTCATCCCTGTTATACTTCTTTGAATGCATAGTTGGTGCATTTTAATGTCAGTTCTCCAGGGGAGGGCTCCGTGTGGTCACAAAAACTGTCAGACATGCAGACATCCAAACAGACCCTCTCCAACAATGCTACGATGCTGCTCAAGTATCGCAGTATTACACCAATATTTTCATTTGTGTCTTGTTGTATTTTTACTAATGTTTTCATCTCTCAGTCCTGCTATAATACAGTTGATTGATTGCATGTGTATGTTCATATCTACCCCAGTTTGGCAGATTACATGACATTCATGAGTGCAGCGCATGGTGCAGACATCCCAGATGTTTCACTGATGGGGAGTCTATGATCGCTGGCCTAACAGCGCGGTGACACAGCAACACACAGATGGTTTCCTCTTTCCCCTCATCACTGTGTTTAGATTGGAATTGGCTGCTGCACTTCATCAGTTATGCAGCGAGGCAGCGTCTGTCTCATCACTGTCGTGCTGATTCTTTTTCCTCTGAAACCAACTGGCAGTTGGTGGGAGAGGTGTGCAGCACAGGTTTGTTCCGAATGCTCCAAACTGAGATCATGAAATTTTCCCCTTTTCAGTTTAGTCCTCTAACAGAAACCACAAAACAGCACATATCCACAGCAAGTGCAACTCGAGATTAGTTATTTCTAACTAACTGAGCATCTCATTCTGTCTCTCGACTTTATTTACAGATAAAAACAGATTTTGGGGTCAACTTGAAAAAAATGCAGATATGAAATGTTAAAGTGAGGTCAGAGGTCAAATGTGCGATGAAATTTGGATGCAAACTGTAATGTGATATCTAGAATCCCATATCATTCCCTATGTACTCTTATGCTGTCAATATAATCAATGGCAGTAAGAAACATGGTTTTAAATGGCTCCATAGAACATTATTGACCTTCAGATCAATCTCTTGATCTTGAAGGAGAGGTCCGAGGTCATATGTGACATGTGACATGATATTTTAAATCTTTGTATGAGCCAAATTTTAATGGATTGTGAACATGATCTCACTCTGCATCCCTACAAAGTTTTATCAGAATTAATTGAAAACTTTTCGAGCTATCGTGTTTACAGACTGAATGACACGCATGCATGCATGACCCTGACAAGGATAACTGGAAGATGATGGATGGATGGATGGGTGGATGGATGGATGGATGGATGGGTGGGTGGATGGATATAAATTCCCAGCTCACCCTGCAGGTTGGTCAGGGTGGTCAGTCTGGTCTTACAGTCTTGAGTGACTGCTCTAGCAGTAGCTGGTGTTTTGCTCCCCTGGTCTCTCAGTTGTGGAGCAGTGCAGGGATGCAAAAACCTCCTTCTTGCCAGCTGTTCTGACTATTCCAGGGGGACACTGAGACGTTCCCACATCAGCAGAGAGACGTGATCTCTCCAGTATATTCTGGGTCTGCCCCAGGGCCTCCTCCCAGTTGGACTTGCCCAAAACACCTCACCCAGGAGGCATCCAAGAGGCATCCCAGTAAGAAGCTCAAACCACCTTGGCTCCTTTTTGGAAGGGTAGGACCTAGAGTTGTCACAACACTGGAATTTCAAATTTAATAATGATGATCAGGAAAATATTAGACACTTAACATCAATATCATATCAATAATTTCAACAACACCAGTGTTTGTAGTGCAAAAAATACAGTAACACAATTGTATGGTGTGTGTGTGTGTGTGTGTGTGTGTGTGTGTGTGTGTGTGTGTGTGTGTGTGTGTGTGTGTATGTATGTATATATATATGTATGTATATATATATATATATATATATATATATATATATATATATATATATATTACCCCTTTGTAGGGCATGTGACTGTTTTTTTTCACTCACTATAAATGACACCCATCCTGTTCCTCAGTGAGGTTAAGGAGCATGTGTTCTTGAAGAATGTGGTTATAAAGAAATGGCCTAATGTTATTCAGTTATAATGTGTATGTTGTAATGTTCTAAAATACATGTTCCTTTCACCATTTTGAATGTGTTTTTCTAGTACACTTCTTTTTTTTAACCAAAGAACCAAACGTGGTAACTTCACTGACCTTCACTGAGTGCCGTATAAAAGGTTATACATAATTTAAGATTCTCATAGACAATGATGAAACAAAACAAAGGTTGTCTAAGGTTGTACTGTACTTCTGGTGACTTGGCACTCTGTTTTAGTTGCTGATCAAACAGAGATGGTACGGCAGGCTGCCCTCTGTTTCTGTCTCGTTGCAGACAAACACACAAATAATTGTGTTATCCTGTTAATCTAACATTGTCTATTAACGTTACAGATGGACAGGGCTTATAATGTTTGCTGCATAGCTCCCACATTGACATTACTCTTTTATTATTAGTCATAGCCATAATGATAACATCCAGCCAATGTTACTATTGGGTAATTACTAATAGTTAAAAAGCTAACAGTAATGTGCACACTAACTAGGTTAACATTTATGACTGTTAAAAACTTCAGTGTTGCTGAAACAGGAGTTTTTCTGACCTCCTGAAGTTCCTCATAAAGACTCATTCAGTGTTGTGAACATCAACTGCTTCAGCTTCTAGTGAGGGCTGTGTGGTGTGAAGTTGTGTGTTGGTTGGAGGAGGCACAGACTGCATTGTCGGTATTGATGTTGCTAATCCAATAGTAATTTTTAGCATTGATTAGTATCTGAGAATCAATTATTTTGACAACCCTAGTAACAGCTCTACTCTGGGGTCCTTCCAAATAACCGAGCTCCTCACGTGTCCCTCAGGCTGAGCCGTTCCTCCAGTGTTCAGAGGAAGCTTCCTCGTTGGTCTTAGGTGAGGGTAGATCAACCAATTGATGAACTACTTTGCCTTAAGGCTCAGCTCTTTTCACTGCATGCAGTGCACCAATCCATCTGTTAATCCAGCTCCACTCCACTCATTCCCAGCCACCCAGCGGACAGTTCACCCTATTCCAGCTTAGAACCATGGCTTCAGACGTGGGTGCTAATGCTGAGCCACTTTGTACTCAGCTCCAAGCTGCTCTAGTTTGAGTTGGACATCATTGCTCAAGTCCAGTAGGACCACACCACCTGCGTAACCAGAGCAGTGATCTTCTCAACATGAAAATTTAAATTCTGAAAGGTACAGGGGGGCATTACATTAGATTTTACTGATAATACAAATACAAATCTAAAAGTGAGCTGTGCTGGGTCACCAAATCTATGTGAGGGAAAATAATGACAAGAACGATGTTGGAGTTTTTCAGGAATTTAGTAGGAATATGTCCTTTGCTGCTAAAATTAATTTTTTAGAAAAGACCAGATTTCTGCCGATTGTAATGCAATTCATTGGCTCCTAAACTACATCCAGCCACTCTAAGTGGGGAGGAAGCTCAGCCTATGTCACTAAATCCTAGTTAATGCAGTTGTTCTGTTGACTACAAGGAGACTAAAGAGATCACCAGTCTTTCTGAATGAAATGAAGAGCGATAGTATGGAGCATTCCCCCCCCCCTTGTGATTTATACATCCATCCCCAACCTTGATATAAATGAGTTTGATCCTCCTTATGAAAATTCTCACCCAGCCGATTATGCATATGGAGCACTGTGAAATTAGCCTCTTTTGTTTGGTTCTTACATTTTTCTTTTAACACGTGAACTGGCTCGATTATACGACAAAAAAATCAAGCTAATCCTTACATCCCTCTCTGCCTGCCTCCACCCATTCCCTCGCTCCCTCTGTCTCTCTTGCTGGATTTCCTCTGTTTTTCTGTCTTGCTGTGGGGGAAACAAAGGGAACAAAAGAACAAGAGGAGACAGTAAGCTTCCCATCCGCTATGTGGAGTGGTGGAGTGGAGCTCTCAATAGAATGCTGGGCAGACTGGATGGACTGGTGCTATGAGAACTAGGACAGAGGACTGTTGACAGTGCCCCCGAGTCTAGAATCAGAACCAGATCAAATGAAGGATCACAAGAAGAAAGAATATGAAAGGAAAAATGTAGAAGGTTCCATAGATTCAATGTAGAGATCGAGCAGTAAAGTACAGTTTGCCTACCTTTGAATGTCTGTAGAAGTGTCAAAAGAGCAAGTCTGAATTTAACTGAAACAAAGAGCACAGGAGGTTGATGATTGATTGATTGATTGATTGATTGATTGCAGTACAAACAAACCATGCTACCTGCACATACAGCATGTTTTCCTTGTTGAGATTCATGAAATGCAATCCAAATGGCCTCAGTAATGTATCTTGATCAGATTGAATTGCAGTTCAGTTCAGTTCAATTCAATTCAAATATCTTTATTGTCCCCAAAGGGCAATTGCAGGTGTGTGTTTTGTGCTAAGTCCATAGGGACTTATGTGGCTGCCCCCAAATGGCTTTTTTTTCTGTAGCAGCAGTTCTGTCGGTGCTGTACTTTCCACATCCCCGAGCATGCAAGCATAAGGGTCCGCTGGAGTAAATGCTGTCATCAGAGAGCATACATAAGGCTCTGTGCAGACATCCAGGGATCCTCCAAGGACAACACCTGCAAGCGTGTTCTCCAAGTGGAATTCCACGATGCGCCTTGAGGCGTCTGTTTGTTGTGATTTGACTCTATATAAATATAATTGAATTGAATTATTAGGAGAAAGAACAGGTTGTCTAAAAATCCGAAGTGAGCTCCTCCTCCAGTCTACATGTCAAAGCTCTGTAAGAGTATCAGTATCAGAATCATCAGTCCATTGAACCCTGTTTAGTGATTTCACTTTGAGTAGGTGCCATGTGTCCAACCTCCATCCAGGCAGCACCATCACCTAAACCAAAATGAGTATTTCGTTAGCCTCGTAGCATAATGGCCTAAATTATATTTAAATTAATCTACAGTGTTAGCAAAGTAGAATTAGGCAGGTTTTTACTTATGTTTAGAAAGTCAAAAACATGATGAGTCCCTACAATGACAAAGAGAACTGACATAGTCCGTCCATCCATCCATCCATCCATCCATCTTCTTCCACTCATCTAATTAAGGGTTCATGGTGGGGTTAGAGTTGATCCCAGCTGTCACACGGCAAGAGGTATGTTCCATCGTGACCAGGTAGCCAGTGTGTTGCAGGGTTATGACATAATCCAGTGGAAAGTTTTTCACTTCATATTATCAGTGTTGTGAGGTTTTTCTGTTTGGCATTTGCATGTCCTCCCTGTGCCTGCACGTGTTTTGTCTAGATGCACTGGCTTTCTTCCACGGTCCAAATCAAGCAGGTTAAGTCGACTGGTGATTCTAAATTAGTCGTAGGTGTGGATGTGAGTATGTATCATTGTTTGTCTCTTTGAGTTAGCCTTGTGGTGACTGGTGACCTGTCCAGCATGTACACCTGTGGTGGGCTCCATTCCCCAGCAATGTATGACCCCAAGTCCAAAAAAGTTGGGACACTGTGTGAAATGTAAATAAAAACAGAATGCAATGTGTTGAAAATCTCACAAAGAAATATTTTACTTGCAATAGAACATAGAAAACATAAGATAAGATGTAACATTTTAGGAAAAAACAAGATCATTTTGAATTTGATGGCAGCAACATGTCTCAAAATATTTGGAGCCATGGAAAACAAAAATAACTGGTATCACTTTCTTTATACTGGTGAAAAAAGAAAGAGCTGGAGGAACATTTTGCAACTAGGTCACGCGGTCAGTAACGTGGCTATAGAAGGAGCATCTTAGGGAGGCAGAGTTTCTCAGAAGTAAACACAGGCAATCTTCACCAGTCTGCAAAACATATCTACAAATTGTGGAACAATTTCAGATAATTTCATCATCTACAGCACATAAAATCATCAAAAAATTCCATGAATCTGGAGAAATCTCTGTTTGCAAGGAACAAGGCTGAAAATCATTATTGGATGCACATGATCTTCAGGCCCTCAGGTGGAACAGGCTCACAAACAGGCATGATCCTTTCATGGAAATCACTGCATGGGCTCAGGAACACTTCCAGACATCACTGTCTGTGAACACAGTTTGAAGAATCCAGGTGCTGAGCTGTCCTGCCTGCAGTCCTGACCTTCATTAAATGAAAACTACTGCAAAGAAGAGCCGTGACTGTTGAGCAGCTGGAATCCTCTACCAGACAAGAACGGCTCAATGTTCCTCTCCCAAAAGTTCAGCAACTGCTCTCCTCAGTTTCCTGATGTGTACAGACTGATGTTAAAGGAAGAGGGAATGCTACACTGTGGTAAACATGACCCTGTCCATGTGAGAAACATTGAAAATGTCTATGTTGTGTTATGAATAAAATATGAGTTTGTGAGATTTGCAAATCACTGCAATCATTGCATTTCAATATTTTTGGAATTTAGGTTGTAACAAGAGCAAAAGTGGATGAATGGACACTACCGAAGCCCATAATGGACGCGCAGATCTATTTATTAACACACGTGTACAGTAAAAACTCTGACATGCAGTGGAAACACTTTCTTCTATTAAGCATTTACCACAAAAACTGTCACTGATAATTTTTAGATGTTCCTGCTAATGAGAATAACATGGAAATTATTCTGTGAGTCTATAAAAAAAGGTCCCAGAATCAGGCTGAAAGGGTTTGTTTTCTGATTGCTGGTGATTAACCGGTGGAAGTGCGGACAGAGAGAGGTGGGAAGGAGGAATGGAAATAAAGTCAGTTAATAAACGTACAGTTGTTCTGTGAATGTTAACGACTGTAAAATAATCATAGTTTTTAGGGACAGAACTGCAGTTACTGCCAAACCAAAAGTGATCATGTTGCGATTTCCCCCCAACATCGTGTGGCCACATTCATCATCCATCAGTCCAAAAGCAACTGACTGTTAAGGTTTATGAGCAAATATTGTTTATCACTTTGCAGTTTTGAAGGGTTTCTATTTTAACCAACGGTTTTGCTTTTGAGTGCACATTCAGTTTGGTTACATCCTAAAATAAGGATGGAATAAAGGAAAGAGGAAGGAAGGGAGGCTATAAAGGAAGTGGGAAACAAAGTATCAAGGTCAAGTGGAGCTGGAAATCTCTGTAATTGCTTTCTATAAAAGAAACAAAAACAAAAACACTCTGATTGCATGATTATGCACGCTCTATGTTACACAGCTGATCTGACGTCTTTAGAATTTGATCCATTTAAGTTTGAAACAAGAGGCTCGCGGGAGGGGGAATAAAGTGTAGTCATGATATGTTTACATTAAATGGAAGACTATTGTGTGTGTGTGTGTGTGTGTGTGTGTGTGTGTGTGTGTGTGTGTGTGTGTGTGTGTGTGTGTGTGTGCTCAAGTGGTAATCATGCCCTGCTGAGGGTTTCGTGACACAGGAAGTGGTGATGTAATAGTATACAATTCCGGAGCTTTTTCGCACACTCACTGTCTCCCGCTGTCTGCGTCTCCCACACTCTGATGTATTTGCCCCTCAGCCACAGCGATGTTCCAAGTCCCACAATCATGTGAGAGCGGCGGTTATGGTCGTGGTCTTTCAGCTCTCCGGCTGAGACAAACTCACACTCACAGACACATTGAGGGAGCGTGACACTGTGCAGGCCCGGGGAATTTTAATCTTCTTAAATGCAAAACTGATTTCAGAAGAATTCACACAGCTATCTGTGACTGACCCTGAAGGAGAGCCGCTCTCTCTTTGTGAGAATGTTCCCATCTTAACCCCACAGATCTGAAGTTTCAACTGAAGAGAAATACCAATTATATAGTCACAGATTTTGTATTGTGCTTGTTTTCAAGAATGCACACTTATTCTGCTCAGCCCTGATGCTATTTTTGAGTAGAAAAAAATCCATAATTCCAGTGTAAGATTGCTGATGACTCACCTGATGCTTTTCTACACATCCAATTGGATTGTTATTGTCAGTTTATGATTTGTCATTTAGCTATTCACCCAAGCCCCTCCTCCCACGCTGTGTCTGATGTAATCAGTGTCATATCTGTTGTCATTGATGCCTTCTGTGCTCAGTGCCGGGGTCTTGGTCCTGCTCTCCCCACCTCCACACATCCCCGAACAGACCTGTACCACCAAAGTCCTACAGTCCGACACATGGAAATAACAATGGGGTTTTTGTTTTTGTTTTTATTTTATGATTATTTTTTAACTAAAGATGAAGTCTTGACAGTTTATTTGATCTTTCTTGGGATTTATTATCTGTACTGTGGTGACAGGTGACCGCTGTACAGCCAGTCCTGCAGAGACAGTTTTCATCTATATCTAAGCTACTGAACCTCATACCTCACAACAGCATACAATGTGTTTCCTGCATGTTAAGAAGCTGAAAGCAATCACACACATTCATACTCAATCTTCAAATGGAAACATGCCACCAGGATTTTTTTACTGGATAGAAATGGCACAAATATGCTAATAAGGTCCAGGGTTCCCGTGTGTGTATGTACGAGTGTGCGCGCGAGGAGGAGAGCATCGCTTTGCGTTATCTCCCAGCCACACTACTTAAGCTCCTGCAAAGGGAGGGTGCAGGCTTAATGTGTGTGTGTGTACATGTGTGTGGTGGATGGTGGAGGGAGTAGCTCTCAGTACCAAGGGGAAATAGGACTGTGATTTCAGACCAAATTAAGCCACATCAAACAGGCCAGATCAAAGCGCGCACAGCCCTCACTGTCTGTGCCAGGCTGACATCACGACAGGATACCCCACCCCCCAGAAACACACACAAAAACACCCACTTCCTCGTGCTTGCCTTCACTTTCATTTTTTTCCTGCAGTCTCTCAACTTTCTATTTTACACCGGCAGATGTCTCATATTTCACTGTTCCTGTAAAGACATTGTTGACCTCATACTGATATAAATACACCCGCAAACCTCTGGTGAGCACAAGTTGCAAGCATTTAACAGGGTTATAGGTTAACCTGGATCAAGTATAATGTAATCTGTACTGGGAATGTGTGATAGAGGAGTCATCAAGTCCAAAGAAGTGCTGGGAGGATGGGGGAGGAGCATCCATTAGAGACACTGTTTCAGCTTTGAATTGTGTTAACGATCTTGGCTGTTCTACTCAGACCCCTGGATGCTGCCTGATGCCGGTGGCTTTCAAGTCTTCTTTATGTGTGTGTGTGTGTGTGTGTGTGTGTGTGTGTGTGTGTGTGTGTGTGTGTGTGTGTGTGTGTGTTGGATAGATAGATTAGATGGCTGCATGAGGAGGAGAGGGGGGTTGATGATGAAGGACGAGGTGAAGCTAGGGTGAAAAAGGGGTTGGGGGAGTGGAGTGGGGGATGCAGGGTACCAATGAAGGAGAGAATGGGATTGGTGCTTGTGTGTGTGTGTGTGTGTGTGTGTGTGTGTGTGTGTGTGTGTGTGTGTGTGTGTGTGTGTGTGTGTGTGTGTGTGTGTGTGTGTGTGTGTTTTATCATTTTGGCCAAAGAGGAATTTTGAGTTGATACCAAAAGTTGAAAAACAGAGCTACCGCAATACAAAGGAAATCAAATCATGTGAAATACAGAAGTCTGAATTAAAACAATCCCAGCTCACCCCTACGGGCGGTCTATTTTGCCCTCCAAGCTCGGGTCTTCTACCAGAGGCCTGGGAGCTTGAGGGTCCTGCGCAGTATCTTAGCTGTTCCCAGTATTGCGCTCTTCTGGACAGAGATCTTGGATGTTGTTCCAGGAATCTGCTGGAGCCACTCTCCCAGTTTGGGGCTCACTGCCCTGAGTGTTCAGATTACCACGGGGACCACTGTTACCTTCATCTTCCACATCCTCTCCAGCTCCTCTCTGAGCCCTTGGTATTTGTCGAGCTTCTCGTATTCCTTCTTCTTGATGTTCCCGTCACTTGGTATTTCAGTGTCTATCACTACGACCTTCTTCCTTTGTTTGTCCACCACTACAATGTCCGGTTGGTTAGCCATCACAAGTTTGTCTGTCTGTATCTGGAAGTCCCAGATGCTGGGGGCGTGTCCCATTTTGACCTCGGGACTTCCAGGTCATACTCAGCACAGATGTTCCTGTATACTGTGCCGGCCACTTGGTTATGGCGTTCCATGTATGCCCTGCCTGCTAGCATCTTGCACCCTGCTGTGATGTGCTGGATTGTCTCAGGGGCATCTCTGCACAGCCTGCACCTGGGGTCTCGCCTGGTGTGGTAGACCCCAGCCTCTGTTGATCTTATAGTCAGAGCTTGTTCCTGTGCTGCCATGATTAGTGCCTCTGTGCTGTCTGTCAGTCCAGCTTTGTCTAGCCATTGGTAGGATTTCTCTATATCAGCCACTTCTTCTATCTGCCGGTGGTACATGCCGTGCAGAGGTTTGTCCTTCCATGATGGTTCCTGTTCTTCATCCTCTCACTAAGCACATGATCCTTTGTGGCTTCCTGATGTATTTACGGATCTTTGCCGTTTCGTCGATAAGTTGACACTATATATATAATACAACATTCTTTTATTGTAATGTGTGTGTTGAGAATTCATAAGCCACATATGTGCGCCGCCTGCAGGTAGTCCAGAATGCGGCAGCTCGTCTTTTAACCGGTTTAAAAAAGCATGAACACATTACCCCAGTCCTGTCATCCCTTCACTGGCTCCCTGTCCGTTTTAGAATCGATTTTAAGATTTTATTGCTTACTTTTAAAGCCTTAAACGGACTGGCACCTTTGTATCTGTCTGAGCTGCTTCACTGTCACACCCCTGTAAGAGCTCTGAGGTCATCGAACCAGCTGCTCTTACAGAGGCCTAAAACTAGACTAAAACAGAGAGGTGATCGAGCTTTTGCAGCAGCAGCACCAAAGCTATGGAACGATCTACCTCTCCATATTCGCACAGCTCAGACGATACACACATTTAAATCTCTATTAAAAACACATTTCTTTTCTTTGGCATTTGGCTGCAGTGCTACCTCCTTTTAGATGATTGTTTTATGGTATTTTATGGTACTTGTTTTAAACGTTTTAATTTTTAATTTTCTTATGTTATTTATTGTTCTTAATGTTTTTATTTATTTATTTTTATTTTATTATTTTATTTATTTATTTATATATTTTTATTTTTATTTAGTATAGTCCTTGGGGTTACAGATCTTGTACAGCACTTTGGTCAACGTCGTTGTTTTAAATGTGCTTTATAAATAAACTTGACTTGACTTGACTTGACATATGCCATAAACCTTTATCACTAAAGAATATTTGTCAATATTAACATTAATTCCTCTCTTTGTGTTACCAGTGCTCCTATCCTGTGTGGGAGGACTTCAGCGCCAAGGCCACCAAGCTGCATTCCCAGCTCCGGTATGCTCCACTGCACAATACACCACAACACAGCAGACAGCTTTTGAACTATGAAAATATCAAAAGAATATTTAATGTCAGTTTCAGAAAAGACAGATTAAAGTATAGATAATTATTTCTTTATTTTACATTTAGACCCGTTGACTTCATGTAAAGGTGTAGACTGTATATGAGAAGTCTGAAAAGTGAAGCCAGAATGGGAGTGCCTTAGTCAGTTAATATGGGTGTGGATATTTGGATGCTTCACCCTTTTCACACCTTTATTTTCCTAAAACTACATCACATATTTTTTGATGTAAAATGCCTAATATACCTGATATAGTCACATGTTATATATTATGAGATTTGGCACAGTATGACCTTTCCAACAAACCATGGTTGGTGTTTCTGGGACAATCAACCAACAACTGTTGAAAGGTAAATGAGTACATTCATCACAGACCCCCACATTTGAATTCTCCACCTATTTGTGTTTGTACTGCTGTATTTCCTCAGTGCATCGAGATATTAACATCCTGCTTTTTCAGAGGAACTCACTGCCCACTGTCACACCCAATTAGAGAGGAATCAGCAATTCCATTATGAAATTACAGGTGTTCATGTGCAGCATCTCCCGTTCACCTGTAGTTTTATTTTATTTATTTTATCCATTTAACTTCTTCTGCAGTAAAATATATTTATTAAGGAGACTTTAGAGAACATGCAAAGCATTGCTGTGCCTCGTTCTGCCCTTGGTATCCTGAAAACTAAAACACCTTTGAGGCCTCCGTCTAGCCTAACTTCTGTCAGTGTATAGGCCTAGCATGTGATGGAGAAGTTCCTTGAGTAAAATAGTCCAGTATCCCATCTATGTAATATATGTATTCGTCAGCACTCCCAGATTACCAATGCGAGCCCACGACTCCTGAAAATCAGGCTGAAGCTTTGTCACATTTTCTGTCCATGCAGGACCACTGTCCTGGCTGCTGTGGCCTTCCTCGATGCCTTTCAGAAGGTGGCAGACATGGCTACCAACACCAGAGGTAGGACAGCAATATGTGTGTCTGTGTGTATGTGGGTATTACAGAAAGAAACAGTGCTCTGCTCGGAGAGCCATGAGCTGTGTGCACAGGCGTGTGTCCCTTTTTTATTAGTTGTGTCTTGTGTTGTTGCTCTTCTGAGACGCCCTCCACATTGCAGAACTATCAGGAGTATTATTATGTTGTTGAGATATTATCAACCAGCCTCCTAAAACGTCCTCCTACTCATGAAAGTGTTTACAGTGTCCTGGAGGTACACTTTGTCCCAAACCTCAAAAAAAAACTTCACTGCAGTGTTTACAAAGACAGAAAAATGACGCAAGTATCTCAGAGAGGTCAGTAAAATCTATTTTTGTAGCAGGATATATTTCATTAGGCCTCCTAATGCAACAGGAAATCAGCTCCAGACTCTGTTGTTCTAAACAAGTTTCAAACAGTGAAATGGACAAAAAAATCACTCTTTCAGAGTTTTATTACTGGGGGAAAATGTGAAGTACAGGTTATTATTTTTATTGCTTTGAGTCTTTTTAAGAGCAGAAAAGTCTTTAATTCCTTCTCATCAAAAGAGTTTTTGAGTTATTGAGCAAGTTCCCACACAGGTAATGTTTAGACACCATGAACTTGCAGAATAGTGACGGTCCTCTTTGGAAATGGTCTCCAAGTTTTTCACTGAAGGGTTGAAAAAGAAGTTTCGGTGTTTCGTAGGTGGTCATGGTGAATAAAAACGAGTATCAACCGTCAGCATCAGTAAACCAGCGCGCTGCTGTTATCTGTGAGCAACGTCAGATACAGAGTGTGGAAAAACAAACCGAAATGACTCAGAATCCCATCAGTAAGTCATGAGTTGTTGTTTTTGCCTCAAATAAACCAACTCGCTCATGTAACGGGCGTGAAGTCGTCATAGTTCAAGAACGATGCAACAGTAAGCTCGCTGCTCCACAAATGTAGCCTCAGGTTGATTTTAATGATTAATAGTTTTGGAAGCTTTGCGTAAACGAAAACATTTATTTTAAAGTGAGAAATGTTTGTCAGGCTCACTGTGGGATCTGTTCCTGACAGCTGGAATTTCATCCAGGTTTTATTTAGATGTCACTTGTGTGCAGCGTTAGCTCCGTCCTTTTAACTGCTTCATGTTTGAAGACAGTCTCGACTGTTTTTTTTGTCCACCTGTCAAACTTCCAGTTTTTGCTACAGTTCCATGGATCGTGTTTCCTAGCCGGAGCTCACAAGCTAAGATGTGTATGTAGTTAAATCTGCAGCGATAAGTAAAAAGTTTTAAACAGTTTCTGGAAATCTGATTCACATCTTAAATTCATAAAATAGCCATGATTAATAGATTACGATATGGTTATAACATGTTTTCTACCTCTAAGGTTTTTCCTGTGTGATATTCTGCCAGAAACTCGATGGAGTTTGTAGGATTATGGCCTGTGGATGCTCGACACTCTTGACATACTTGATATTTTATGTGTAGGCTTAAAGCTTGGCAAGTTATAAGAGAGCGTGGGCTGAGAGCTAAGAAGGTCAGACAAACACTCACCGCCCACCGATGGCCGTGTGGATTCTGTGGTACCACTGAGGACAGTGAGGAAGACGACAGAGACCATAACGCAGGGAATTTCTCCATCCTGTTGTGGTTCATTAGCTGCAGCTGCTACGCGGCGCATGCGATGATTATGTGTGTCTGCAGCCCCAGGTGGGCTCCTATAGCAGAGGATACAGGAAGAAGGTCGTGCTGCTTTTACAGGCCAGACAGGAAGTCACTGTGCTTTCTCAGCTCATTATACATTCCACACACACACACACACACACACACACAGAAATATAACATAACTGGCGCTGTCACAAAGATGCAGACTGTTCATCAGAGGCTCTTTGTACTTTCTATACTGATGAGTCATTCCTGTTAGAGTCCATTTGTCAGATTGCTGTACAGATGCGGCTCTTCTCACTGTGTGATGTTCTATAATAGATCTGTTAAATGGATGCAGGCCGGAGATGGCACCAATAATGATGCTCTCTGTCTTCCTGCCATTCGCTTTATCAATGTGCTACTTATTACAGTGTGTATGAATCAAGGCTGAAGGGTACTGATGATCCTGCGCGCTGCTCTTGTACTGACAGTCTCCTTTACGAGGCTGGATCGGGAATGTTTTCATTACGGCTGTCAAACGAATTCTAAGTGAACTGAAACGCTGCGAAATGTTTTTCTGGATACAAGTGAAAAAAATCGTCTCTCATTATGTACGGAATATTAGTCAAAGTCACGACAGTTAGTGATAAATGGTATCATTCGCCATCTTCAGAAACTTGTGATGAAGTTTTAGTTCGTAGAAGCCAAAGAGATGAAAGTTTTATGTGGAAGCTTGTTTAAAAGAAGCTGAAGTTTCCATGTGTGTCGGGCTCTGTACACAAACCAGCACAAAGTGGCTGCTGCAGTCACCGTTTTATGAAGCCTCCGCTTTTCTGCTGAGCTAGCAAAAAAGGTTCTAATGATGAATTAGCCTTTAAATATTCATTAGGGAGCGAACTCGAAACATAGAAGGAAGAGTTGCTGAAAATGGGCCTAAGTACATTTTTCTAGTTGGTCCCTTTATAAAAGCTTTAAAATTAATGATCCGTTTATTCTCATATTTTAAAAAATTATCAATTTTCTTTGAAAAATGAAAAATAATTAATTGTGACTCCAAACTCTTCAGTGTTTGTGTCCCTAAGATGAGATCTTCATCTTTATATATATATATATATATATATATATATATATATGTGTGTGTGTGTGTGTGTGTTTGTGTGTGTGTGTCACAACTATAACACATGTATCAATGTAACAAGTGAAGTTTCTTCAGTGATACAATGTGGCCAAGCATATATACTCATCTTCAAAGCTCATACCTAAACACTGAATTAGGCATATATACATACCAATAAAGCTTATGCCACTCTTTGATATGGTGCTGGATGGGCTGGTCTCCCTCTATCTGTAAAATAAATAATATCTGAGACATCTGCAGAAGAAACAACAGTAACAGTGAAGTGGAGCTTCACAGAAAACAAACAATACTGACATATAAATCCTAAATATATATTATGAAGTAAAAAAGTATTTTTGTAATTTCTGTAATTTCCTCATTGTGGGATCAATAAAGTATCATCAATCATCAATTATAAGTATTTTTTTTTATTTAAGCTGTTATTTAACCAGGTGAACAGATTAAGAACAAATTCTTATTTACAATTGTGGCCTGGCAAAAGGGGAAGCCTTTTGAAGGGAAAGGAATAAAAGAATTAAAAAGAAAAAGAAAATAGTAAAATTACAAGACAGTGTACAACAATAACAATCATAAAATGAATCTAGCCACATTACACATTACGTAAAACAACTACAAACATCCTTAAGAACATTTTTTTATCTGTCTCTTTAAGGTGAGTACTGAGATGAGGGTAGTCAGTTTCAGTTTTCTCTGTAACACGTTCCAGTCATTTGGAGCAGCGTATGCAAATGCTATGTGGCCAAAATGACACTTAGTTCTTTTGGTCTTCAGTAATAAATATTGTGATGAATGTGTGCTATATTTCGCAATAACTGACACAGATATGGGGGTGAATGTCCTAGAAGGGTTTTCTAAATAAGAGTAAACCAGTGAATACTGTGACGAGTGTGCAAAGAGGGCCATTTAACTTGAGAGTAAAGGTGGCAATAATGTGTTACAAAAGGAACGTTTGTTACAAAGCAAATTGCAGAATAACAAATTGAATCTAACTTGCTGAGAGTTTTTTTGGTTGCATGTCTGTATATTATATCACCGTAATCAAATAGAGAGAGGATGGTTTTCTCGACAATGGTGTGCTTTGCAGATAAGGTAAATGATAAGATAAGATAAGATAAGATAGATAAGATAGTGTTTATTTGTCACATGCACAGTTATACACAGTACAATGCACAGTGAAATGTATTTTGTACCTGCAACCTTATAAACACACACATATAAATAAGAAGAATAAAAATAAAAAAAGTAATTCACACTATACACTATACTCTATATACTATACACTATACACACTTTTATAAATTATAATATTTACACTGTGCAATAATGGTCCAGTTAGGGCTCAGAGTTGAGCAGACGGATGGCTTGTGGGTAAAAACTCTTCTTCAACCTTTCAGTCTTAGTCCTCAGGCAGCGGTAACGCCGGCCTGATGGGAGCAGGGAGAAGAGAGAGTGTCCGGGGTGGCTGGGCTGTTTTAGGATCTTCATGGCCCTCAGCCTGCACTGCTTGGTGTAAATGTCCTGCAGGTTGGGGAGGGTGGTTCTGATGGTCCGTTCAGCTGAACGAACCACCCTTTTTAGGGCCATGAAGTCCTGCTTGGTGCAGTTTCCCATCCAGGTGGTGATGCTCCCACGCATGATGCTCTCAATGGTGCAGGTGTAAAAGTTCCTGAGCACCTTGAGTGGGAGCTTGAAGTCTCTCAGCCGCCTGAGGAGGTAGAGACGCTGTCTGGCCTTCTTCACAGTGATGTTTATGTGATGAGTCCAGGACAGGTCCTGTGAGATGGTCACTCCCAGGTATTTCAAGGTGTCCACTCTTTCCACCTCAGCACCACTGATGACAAGTGGATGGTAGTCCCTCTGCTGCTTCCTGCTGAAGTCCACGATCAGTTCCTTTGTTTTGCTGACGTTGAGCAGGAGGTGGTTCTCCTGGCACCAGTTCTCCAGGCGGGAGACCTCTCTCCTGTAGGCTGTCTCCTCATTGTGAGAGATTAGTCCCACAACAGCAGTGTCGAGGTTCGATTACGGTATAAAAAACCAGGTCTTGCTTTTACCTTGGATTGTAAGGCCTTGATATGGTCGGAAAAAGTTACGGCCGAGTCTAGCCAGATTCCTAGGTATTTGTAAGCAGGTACTAGTTCTATACTGTCACCATTTAAGGTGATAAAGTCATTTTTAGAAGAAGAAGAAGCCCCAGATTCATGAACAAACCACATGACCTTTGTTTTCTTAATATTTAATGATAAGTTCAATTTGCTAAAAGCCGACTGTAATTCATGGAATGCGTGACCAAGAGATTTCACGACCTCATCAGACGAGGGACTGGAGGCGTATAGAACAGTGTTGTCCGCATGTAGGTGGACCGATGCCCCATCGACTACTTGAGGAATTTCATTAATAAAGATTGAAAAAAGTGTTGGGCCAAGAACTGAGCCCTGGGGTACTCCCGTAAGAACTGGAAGTGGATTTGAGACATGACAATCAGTCTTTACTTGTTGGGACCTATTAGATAGGAAACTGGAAAACCAATCCAATGACCGACCTGAGATCCCAATACAATTTAATCTGTGTAATAAGAGTATGTGATCAACAGAGTCAAATGCTTTGGCCAGGTCAATGAATATGGCAGCACAATGTTCCTTAAGATCAAGTGCTGAAGTTATATCATTAAGAACCTTTAGCACAGCAGTAATACATCCGTGTCCTGAGCGATAACCAGATTGAGCTATATTAAAGATTTTATACTCGTCCAAGTAGCCAATTAATTGCTTGTTTACAAGCTTTTCAAAAACCTTAGATGCACACAGAAGGACGGATATGGGTCTGTAGCAGTTTGCATCTGTTTGGTTACCACCCTTAAACAACGGGTAGACAATAGAAGCTTTTCACTCAGCAGGAATGTCTGCAGTTAAAAGAGAGAAGTTAAAAATACTTGTCAGTGGACTTGCAATAATCGGGGCACCTAATTTGAAGAATAATGGGGCAAGTCCGTCCGGGCCAGCCGATTTCCTGGAATTTGGAGATAGTAATTCCTTCCTAACCTTTTCTTCTTTAAATAACTGAAAAGAGAACTTGTTTGAGACTGGAGAAAGGTCAGATTGAGACTGATTGAGGATAGAGCAGTTTAGATGGGTTTAATGATTGAGTATTACTATTCAAACAAGTGGGTGTGGAGACACGACATTTTTTCGTAAAGTGCCCGTTAAAAAAACTAGCCACTCGCTCTTTATCTATTACTATGGTGCTAGTACTGGTGGTACCAGTTGAATTAGTAATTCAATTTAGCCTTTCACAGCTGTCATAGGGCGAGGGGCAGGGTGCACTCTGGTCGGCAGTCTGTCGCGGGGTTTAATACCAGACATATAAAAATTTATTTAGCACCAAAGCCAGCTGGTGGATTTTTCAATCTGGGGCCATGTTTTCAACTCGGACAGGTTCTGATGTTTAACCATCTAAAGTCAGTTTTTCTAGTGTGTTTGTTAAGGTGTGTGTGTGTGTGTGTGTGTGTGTGTGTGTGTGTGTGTGTGTGTGTGTGTGTGTGTGTGTGTGTGTGTGTGTGTGTGTGAGAGAAAGAGACATTTAACAAGTGGGTGAAATCCAGCAGTAGGAAGTGAACAAGTATTTGTGAACTCCCTGGTGTGGGGTGAATGAGAGTGCACTTTCAGATGTGCTCCACCCGTCTCACAGCCCAAACATTCACTTTCCACTTTCCCCGGGGCAAACGTGTGTGTGTGTGTGTGTGTGTGTGTGTGTGTGTGTGTGTGTGTGTGTGTGTGTGTGTGTGTGTGTGTGTGTGTGTGTGTGTGTGTGTTCTTTTGTTGTTTCGGTTTAAGTTCGAGAACATTTGAGAACACAGTTGTTGGGCCTTTTGTAGTTTTATGTCTTTTCTTAGTTCACTAACAAACTCAAACCTTTCATTGGGCAGGATGAGCCGCAACATAAATTCAGAACTCACACATTAGTCTTTACTTTATGGTGGAAAATAGCTAAAAATATTTTTTTAGACCTGCACAGGTGAGTCAAATGAGGGAGAAACATCTTCAGTAACTGATTTTATTGTTGATAAAATATGTGTAAAGTTTCTGATTTGTAGAAGTTTCACAGCCATTTGCTTTGCATTCTTTTACTGATAACATCTGCCAGCTCCTGTCACCACCCTCTTCCTCTTCAGGCATATGAGGATGTAAATGTAGCAGTGATATCAGTGTTTCTTTCATTTTGGAGCATGACATGCTATTTTGATGACTTTGAGAATATGTGCATGATCATATTATCTGTTTATTTTATTTAACCTTGTGTTGTTGAAATGTCGACATTTGGCTGGAATTGTTTTGTTTGTCAGTCACCAAGAAAATTCCCTGTTTTTTATGTTATTGTTGAAGTTGTCGCCACACCTTAGACACCGATGAGTGAATTATTTGGAGAACTGTAAAATGTAAAAATGTGTCCTTGTGTGTTGGCAGAGTTGTACATTATACATCATTTTCATATGTTTCTGTTGGGTTTCAGTTTGAAACTTTTAAAGAGAATTTGCTGTTTAATGATGAAGAAAAAACCACAGCTCTGTTATCTTTACTGTAACTGTAACATTTGCTGTTTCACACTCCTGTGTTTTATTCTTGCAATAATGATGACGACAATAATGATGATGATGATGATGGTGCTAATGATGGTGATGATGCTCATGCATCTCTATCCTCACACTCCCTTTGCTTCATATCTGTCCTCTCTGCAAGAACAGCAGTAAAACCTGGGTCAGTCCCAAGACTCTCACTATGCATATTTGGCACAGTGTGCAGCAATAAAAGCCCCTCTGTGTGTGTGTGTGTGTGTGTGTGTGTGTGTGTGTGTGTGTGTGTGTGTGTGGTGTGTGTGTGTGTGTGTGTGTGAGAGAGAGAGAGTGAAGAGAAGATGAGGATGATGATCTGATGGTACAGAATGGCTGGTGGTTTTATTGCCATGCTGCCCCCCTGCACCCAAACACATAATGAATATCATGAATCTTTTTAATGCATACCAACATTTGTGCGCACACACTCGTGCGTACGCCAGGAGCCGAGTTTCTCCTTTATTCTTCCAACTTGTACAGTAGCTGGTGGAAAAATGAAAGGGTTGTGAGAATATGTATGATTGCATTTGAACTATGGTTTAAATGCAATCAGCATCATGGAACTGACAGCATGTTTTCCCAAATGAAATCATATACTGTAGGTTCCACGAGGCCTTTTAGCCGGTTCTCCACCATTAACAGCTCGTACTTTATACTTTGCTGTTGCAGACTGCACTGTTTGCAGGTTTTTACTCATGCACAGCAGCCCTGAACTTTTTCCAACAACGTTGGTCAGCTCACACATTAAACTCCACTGTCAGCTCCACTGTGCAAACGTCTGTGTGATGTTCAAATGCACAGATTTGCATCAGTTTGAGTATTGTAGGTAATATTCTCATGATTCCACAGTTAGTGAGCGGTCGTCATGTAACCTGAAAGCTATAGTCGTGTGACAGAATAATTCCAAAAGTGGGAACGTGGTTGATGGAAACTGTTTCCTGCTGTGTGCAACATGTGAGAAAGGACACCTTCAAACAACATCATCAGTTTGTGTTCTGAGCTGATTTTGTTTGTAATAAATCCAAGAAAGCTGACGGCTCTGCTGAAGATTAAAAGATCATGTGACTCTTCAGCAAAGAAGAAAATAATGAAGTTGGATTCTTTAATGTATACAGCCATTACAATGTAATATTATTGAATAATCCATATTAGTTGTTTTTTTTCCCTTTCTTTGAGACAGACTTTAAAATATATTGATTAAATTGTGGTTCAGCGCTGCCGCCTGTTAACAAGATGCACTTTAATGTGTGTTACATCAACAGCGTGACTGCAGTCATCAAAGTTCTGTAGAACAAATGAAAAACTCATTTGCATTAGTGTAAAAACATAAACACAGTGTGGATGGAATGCATGCGGTCGCATTACACTGAAACTTTATGGTGTCCTGGTTTCCTGATAAATAAATAAAAAATGAACTTTTTTTTTTTTCCTACTAAACAAGAAATAAGTAGAAACGAGACTCATGACAACGGCAGATGGTGGCGAGGAGAGAAAACACGCTGGAAAACTCATTTCCAAAGTGTTTATCTTCGTCAGTAAATCCAGAGGAAGTGAGCTGGAGGTCAGGAAGCAATGAAGTTTATGGGAAATGTGGTCTTGATTTTGAGAAACACTACCACTAATAATACCAACAATGTGACATGGAGGCTGCCAATTATCCTGGCGGTGGTCTTATGTGTTTACAGTAATTTTAACAAGGTAAGATTTTTAATTGGAGCAGGGTTTATTGGTGTTTAAAAACTGCAACACAGCACATTTAAAAGTAGACAAAAAGGAGAAGAAGAATGCATTTGCTGCAAATAGAGAATCTTGGATTGGAAGAACAGGGGTGCAGTATGAAGAAATAGTTAATTGGTCAGTGAAATGAAGTTCAGGATTGTTCTAACCTCTGAGGAATGAAGCAATCACTGCATGAAAACACAGAGAGGTCCCTGCTTGAGAGAATCGAGTGTATTAAGCAGCAGAGACAGAGCGTGGACAGAGGACTGCTGTGGAGAAATGTGAGGACGTCTTCAGTGACAGACCTGTGCTGTCACTGTAAATATGAGCATGTTCAGCTAAGACGGTGGCTCCAATGCTTTTCCTCAGCTTCACCCAGCACTGGGTTTATGTACATGTGCATCACATGCTGCACACGGGGCGCAAAATGCCAAGTCTCATCTTTTTGCTAGAATTATTGTTGTATCATTATTGTATATATGGTTGTTTCTCATAATGACATGCATGCCATAACTTCTCTTATTCTTGATTTTGGGAGCACGTTGTCCTGTAGCAATTAAATATGACTTCTTTCTCCAAACCCTTTGTAGAAGGCTGTCTATCCATGCCACGGTGCAGGTCTGTGGAGTAGAGTGTTGAAGATGGGCGGGTACCCATCAGATCATATTCTTATAAGATGGACAGAACCAGCTCTGGATGTTTCTCCACAACCATTCAAACCAAGCAATCTAATCGAACTGAGTGAATTTGATGGGAACATAATCATTAAAACATTAACAATGTAAGGGCAAATCTTTACTATCAATCTTTGCATGCAATTTCAATTTATCATCCATTATCCACTGTAATTTTTTATTTATTAACTGTTAATCAGCAGCTTTGACTAGATGGTGTCAGTTTGCTTTTAGGTGACTATTTGCATTTTTTGCTGTCTGAAGAGTCATATGTGTGTGTGTGTGCGGGTGGACGTTCATACTGTATGTAAGAGGTAAAAGTATTGAGCGTGTCCTCGTTATCTAGCTGGGAAGCTTCTCCATGCTGGCATCATGGATGACTCCCTGTGTGGGAGGAAGAGAAGTAATGTGCAGATGTAGGGCTATTCAAACACACACACACACACACACACATGCAACTCAGCAGAGTGGTTTCCCTTATTCAGCTTGCAGCACGGCACCTCCTCTGAGGACCACCTGCTATTTAATACCAGTCCACAGTTAAAACCCTCTCCTCACAGACACGTTGTTACTTCTGCGTATGCAGTTTTGACATGCATGCCTATTAGCTCCTGGGCACAGGTGTAAACAAGCCTGCCAAACAATTATGAGCACACACACACGCACACACGTGCACAGCAAAAAGAGTCTTTAAGTTTTTCTCTACACTACCAAATACTTTCCATTTCATTTCACTTGCTTGATATTTGTGCATTTATAACTCCTGTGTGTGAGATGCATGGCGTCTACCCATTTTCTCTCTCTGACTCTGACGTGGATCTGCCCTCCCTTCAGCCAATCGCAGACAAGTGGGATCACATTTATGAGCTTGGTTGCCAGGCAACAAGGAGGGAGAAAGCAAGAGAGAGTGAGTGTGTGAGAAAAAGAGGGACGTGGTGGCAGAGAAAAAATAGCCATGTTGTTGCCAAGAGGAGAGGAGAAATCTGAGCAAGATGGTTTAATTGCCTTTCACAGATAGCATGCCATTCACGGTCAACTGGAGACACACTGGAGCTGCTAGAGTTGATCATGCAACCTGACTGGCTGAAGCAGGCTTTTGTCCTTTACAAAGCCGCTGTCCTAAACCCTGCTGGTGCCTAAATACTGTGACATTAAAGCTAATGCAATTTAAGTTTAGCTAAATTAACACCCAAGCCAGTTCCATCAACTTTTTCTACGTAAACGTTAGCAATGTTCCTGCTTCATGACGGCACGCCGACTAACGCAAACATGAGAAGGGTTCCAGAAAATAACTGAAATACCTCAAATTAATCATCACGTGAGTTTTAACAGAAGCACACTGGAGCCTTCTAACCGGTGCTAACTAGCATACAGGTAACATTTAACTGGTACTAGGCACACGTCCTGTGTATTGTAGGCAGCAGTGAACAGTCTGAACCTGAAGGATTACCATTTGAGACACAGCTAACCCTACAAACACATTATGTAATGCCAGTGTTGTATTTTGTCATAATTTGGTAAGTTTGTGGCATTATTAATTGGTGATACTGTGATAGCTTTGCTCTATGTCACAAAATAACCAAAAAAAACCATAACTATAATATTATATTAGAACCTCAGCAACATTATGACACTGACATTTTTACAATGTTATTTTGTGACGTGTTACAGCACCCTAATCTTATGTTTTATGTTAGTATTTCATAATTTGAAATGCTAAGGCAGACAAAAAGGTAGCTGTTTGCTACATTGAGGGTCGTTCATACACCCAAAAATTTCTTTCTTCTTTCTTTCTTTCTTTCTTTTCTCTTCTTTCTTCTTTCTTTCTTCTTTCTTTCTCTTCTTCTTTCTCTCTTTCTTTCTTTCCTTTCTTTTCTTTCTTTCTTTCTTTTCTTTTCTTTTCTTTTTTATTCTTCTTTCCTCTGTAAGTAGGCCATGGTTAAGGGGTCTTTTGTTGTTGTGGAGGGCTACAAAACAACATTATTGTCTTTAATTAAGCCTCGGCCTGTGAATCGAATCTGTTTCCCTCCCTCCAGCTCCTCCAATGCCTTCTCTCTCTCCTCCTCACTTAATCCAATATCGCGTTCCTCTTTTTCTTTTCCCCCTTTGCCATCTCTTACTTCCCGACACATTTCTCCCATCAATCTTGTTTCTCACAATTCCTGTTCCTCCTTTGGCCTTTTCCTTCCCTCCATCTCTCTCTCTGTCTCTGGCAGCTCTCTGTGGACATTTCCTCATGTCACAGTGCAGTATTGTCCCAGAGGTCAACAACACAAGACATGCTCTATTGGACACACACACACACACACACACACACACACACACACACACACACACACACACAGACACACATGCCGTGCCCTCCCTCAATAAGCATGGGAAGCTGTGCTCAGTGAGTCTCACTGCTCCAAGGCCAATCCTGTTTAATCAGTAAAGAGGCTGGGTCGTGGAGTGTGTGTGTGCATGCGTGTGTGTGTGTGTGTGTGTGTGTGTGTGTGTGTGTGTGTGTGTGTGTGTGTCAGGAGCATTATTCCTAAATGTTTTCTGCAGCACGATGTTTTCTTCATACATTTAGCTTTTACTAACTTTTTACTGAGTTTGTCAAAACACTGAAGCAACTCTTACAGCAGTCAGAGAGAGGGGTGTGTACTGGTGTGTGTGTACTGGTGTGTGTACTGGTGTGTGTGTACTGGTGTGTGTACTGGTGTGTGTACATGTGTGTGCTGACAGTTGTGTGAGAGTTAGATGTTAATCCTCAGCATTAACGACCAGCAGCCAGGCGTGATAACTGGTGTGGCTGCTGCTGGCTCAGCTGCACACACACACACACACACACACACACACACACACACACACACACACACACCTTTTTCCTGCTATCCTTCAGATGGCTTTCACTCTAAAAACCTGAATGTAATGATGAGGACTACATGCCCAATTCCACCTATTTTCTGACCTAAGGGGATTCTCTCTCATTTTAGCATCACTCACGGTCTGCTGGAGAGGGAGTGTTGTTTCGGAATGCTGTAATAATCAAACATCACATTTATCACATACTGAACCAAGTCTCAGTGTTCTGCAGTGTATGAGAAATAATTTTATTTTTCTACAAAGTTATTTTATCTTTCAGTCAAGAACTGCCAGTCAAACAGTCATCTGGATCTCTTCTGCCTGCAAACTCAAAACATGCTTTACATCCCCATCTTTCTGACTGCTTCCTGTGCTGCTTGATTAATTTTCACTTGCACATGTGCATTCACCATATACATGGTGCAAATAGCAAATATCAGACTGATGTCAAACTGACCTGATTTTTGAGCAGTAGAGCTTTGAGACCTGCATCCCAGCAGTAAAAGCTCAAATGTAGCATATGCTGTCAGGAGCGTGCTTATTTATTCTTTATTAGGATTGTGTTGGTGGTGTAATCTTTTGAAACACCTCCTAGCAATAAATAAATAAAACCAGGCCCCGTCAAAACATTAACATGCACACTGAACATGATCCGTCCCCCTGTGCGTTACACTGCGATGTAAAGAGTGTCCCTTTACTGTAGGAGAGCCCAAATGTGATGAGTCCTGTCGCTGTATTGTGTGACCCGGACACCGTTCACCAGCAGCTGTATCACATGCAGAGTAACAATTTCCTGCCTTCTCATCACAGTCTCCAGCTCAGTGTTCCTTCTGATGCACTCGGCACCTGTACAGGAAGCAGGACACGTCTAGGCGGCCCTCCTCTTCCATTCATATGTTTTGCATACCCTCTCCCCCCACCCCCCCCCCCCCCCCCCCCCCCCCCCCCACTCTGCAGCGCTCCCACTGAGTGTGTTGCCATGGCAACAGTGACACTCACACAAAGACAGATGCCAGTTGTGTTATCAGACCCCTTATTTGTCCGCATATTTTCTTTTCATTATTTCATGAACGATCTTATTATTTTGGATATGAAGCAGTGGACTCGTGGACTGAGGCTGTCTGCTAACATGTTACTACTGCCTGAAAAATGCCACCGCTCACTCCTGCTTACTGTACCAGTTATGACCCATCATTCTTTTAGTGTTTTTTCTCAAATTCACTTCTATGTAATTTTTTTTTTGCTCTTTGGGGATCAACAATGTACTGAACAGCAGATGAGCATCCGTGATGCGCAAGACTACATTACCCACAATGCTATATTTAGACCACTGCAGTGTATGACTCAGCACAGACGAGCCTAACTGTGGTCTGAGTGGTGACAGTGCCGTATCATATGCACGCTTACAATTCATGTCTTTACAGAAAAACTGAGCCACAAAAGTAGGATCATGAAAGTCACACCTGCTGAAACCCACCTGATCTTAAACCCTTTAAATTAGCCTTAAAGGACATTTCATAGTATATGACACCCTGTCTCCTTCAAGCTTGCTTTAGATAAGGAAAAAACTACCATCTGATATTTTAAATTGAACTCATAGCATACACAAACATAAAATTTAACTAAAGATTGCTGTGTTCCTCTTTATATTTGTGTTGGTTTGTCTGAGACAAACTGAAGTATTAGTCTAAAATTTGGATCGGAACCTGCAGCTTCCGTGATGCGGATGCTGCTCCGGTCCATCGTTATGAAGAGAGAGCTGAGCGTAAAAGCAAAGCTGTAGATTTACCGGTTCCACCTACAGCCCTACCTTCACCTATGATGGTCACGGGGATACAAGTGGCAGAAATGAGCTTTCTACAAAGGGCGGCTGGTCTCTCCCTTAGAGACAGGGTGAGGAATGCAGCTATTCGAGAGGGGCTCAGAGTAGAGCTTCTGCTCCTCCACATCGAAAGGAGCCAGTGAGGTGGTTTGGGGCATCTGACTAGGATGCCTCCTGCGCGCCTCTTGGGTGAGGTGTTCTGGGCATGGCCTAATGGGAGGAGGCCCCGGGGCAGACCCAGGACATGCTGGAGAGATTTTATCTCTCAGCTGGCCTGGGATCCCCTCAGTGTTCAATAGATAAGCTGGAGGAAGTGGCTGAGGAGAGGGAGGTCTGGGCTTCTCTTCTTAGGCTGCTGCTCCCACGACCCAGCCCTGGATAAGAAGATAGATGGATGGATGGATATAACTCTCCTTCTGTGACTGACACTCCCACAATGTTCATATGTGAATGTTTTTTAATTGTGTGAGATGATGTGTTCATGTTGAACATACATGTAAACATGCAGATGTAGCAGTTTGTAATGGTGGAGTGATGTCAGTTCTGAGCATTTCAGTTTTTAAGCCCCTGCATGTCTTCCACATGCGAATCAGGATGTGTGGAAAACACAAAAAGCAGTTTCGTGGTGAGAGTTTTCTTTTCTAGTTGTTCTTCAGAAAAAAGTGTGTGTTAACAGAAAGCTGAACTGCACAAACACAAATAGTGAGGTCTAAAAAAAATCAGCTTTGTTAAGCAGCCTTGAAAGGCAGCGACCCTTTCACACCGTCCAGATTTGAGCTCCTGACCTCTGACTGGGTAATCATCACCTGAGGAGAACACATGACAGCAGGTTACTCTCTTCAGCCTGTGAAGTTAGACTTGCTGCATCAGGGCTGGAGCTCACTGTTCTAATTCATCAGATTACTCAGATGTGAGCATCATTCTTGGGAGTGACATATGTTATTGTTACATAATTCCTGTACAAATACCAGAGTGGCATCAATCTTAGTATGGCCACTCTATATTTTCAAAAATGTTAAAACATGCCTTTAATAATACACTGGGATAAATATAGAGTGCAGTTCCTTGTTTCAGGGCCATTTTTGGACATCTTCTATGTTAAAACTACAGAGAGCGAGCCAGATTAGCTCACCCCACTGGGAACAAATTTCTGTTATTATAAGTGGAAAACATAACTCTGGACTGCACTGCATGACTCAGTCAATGAATATTTTAACAGTGTATGGATTAGAATCCTTCACACTGTCTCCACATGTGTGCAGAGGACTCCACATGTGCTCTCTGTGTGCACGTGTGTACTCCTGAAGGAACTCTGGCAGATGTAAAGTGAGAGGTTTGCAGAGCAGTGGCCACAGTGTTGTTCAGCTGACCATTTCAATACATGACACAGGAGAACGCGCACACACACACACACACCACACACACACACACACACACACACACACACACCACACACACACACACACACACACACACACACACACACACACACACACACACAGACAGCAACAGGGTGAATTTGTTACAGAGATAAGCTCTCACTCGAGCCCAATACACAATGCAGAGTGGCTTCCTAAGTATTTGCCAGAGCAGTGAGAGCTCTGTAAGATCATGTGTCACGCAGCCTCGAGAGGTTAGGAGGTGCAGACAGCTCAGAGAAGCAGCCGCTCGGCGCTGAGGAAGCACCTCCACCTACGCTGGCATCAAACAGCAGCTGTGTTTAAACTGTTCAGCAGTCGTTCCGATTTGGATTTAGAGTTTTAGCTGTGAGAACAACGTGCTGCAGGACCTGAACTGAAACTCAATCTTCAACATTTACAGTAATGACAGGAAAGATGAAGATCAATATCAGGTTGTCAAGGTGCACAAATGTACTTTCAATTGATTTTTCTTTTTATTGATGCCAGTTCGGTGTCATGTTGCTGTATTCGAGTAAAGTGAATATGAAACAGTAGTGCTGCTGTGTGATTATGTTATATCGTTGCTTTACAGTGAGGTCATCAACCAAGTGTTTGTTTGCTGCTTGAATAAACCTGACCAGAGTTACAGCATCTTTCTGTATGTCAATTTTTAATTAATTCTGGCTAAATGTTAATGACATTCTTATATTTGCATGTGGTGGATTAACATACGTGGAGTCAAGGATGCAGATGAACCCCCACCGAGGCAGCTCACTCTCTGAGCAGCATTTCCTTTAGTGTTGTATTTTCTATATATTCATCTTATTTTCTTTGTTCTTTTTAAACACACTTTAAGAAGTTTGTAGTCCAGTAAAAACAAGTGCAAAGTGCAGCTTTGGTTATTTCCCCTGTTGAAACTCATTTTAATATATACAAAATAATTCTGAGTATAATTATTTTTGATTCATGTGGATTCATTCTCGTTCTCTTTCTTTCAAAATAAAACACCGTTGGGGGTCAACTTGAAAAAAAATGGCAGATGTGAAATGCAAAAGTGAGGTCAGAGGTCAAATGTGACATGATATTTGGATGCAAATTATAATGTGATATTTTGAATCCCCATATAGCAGCATCATTTCCTAAATGTTGCCAATACAAACAAAGGCAATGAGAAACATCGTTTTAAGCAGCTCTAAACAGCATTATTATCACTTTGACCTTCAGATCAATCTATTGACCTTGAAGGAGAGGTCAGAGGTCAAATGTGAGAGGATATTTTAAAACCTCCTCCTTTGTGGAGATAATAAATGATACACCAAGTTAAAAAGTTAAAGTTACATCTAAACAGAAATATTAAACATTTTGATTCTGCTTCAGCCTCCGATGGACCGGAGTAGGTAAACAGTTTTACAGTTTTCTTCCTTCAGTTTGTCTCATGGTTATTATTATTTTCTTTTATTCCTGGCACATTTCTGCTGTTATTATTAATTAGTTTTCTTGCATGTGGGAGAACGTGCTTGTTTGTGTGTGAAACTGTGGCACATCACTGTTCTACTTGGTAGTTGTAGTTTGGTCCACACGACCAAGACAAATTCCCCAAATCGATCCACTAAAAGCTGGTAGAATAAGACGAGATGTACAAAATGACCGGGAAGAATATTGAGAAGATGACACTGCACACTGCATCAGTACTTTCTTCACTTACTTAATATATCATATATTAGTAAGGTCACATCGTTTGTCACTCTGCTGAACTATCAGTGAAAACATTTTGTGCTGCCTAATCAATTAACTTTGATGAGCATCATCCAGATATTCCCATTATCCCAAAGAGAAAACCAGCAGAAAGCACTTGTCACTTTTTATAGATGTCCTAAATAATTAATCAGCAATATTTTTGTTGTTTAACTGCAAAGCATTTTACTAAGAATGTATAAAATATCGGGCGCCTGGGTGGCTTAGTGGTGAAGCCGGCGACCACATACACACGACGCGTTGCGGTGCGGTGCGGCAGCGCGGGTTCGCGTCCCGGACCAGCGCTCATTTGCCCGCGTGTCTTCCCCTGTATCTTTCTCCCATTTCCTGTCTCTCTCCATTGTCACAAAAAGCTGCTGTGGCCAAAAATGAAAAAAAAAAAATGTATAAAATATTAAAATGTGTGTTAACTGGAAGCTGAAAGCAGATGCGCTTACTTTGCTTCCTGCACTTCCTTTCTTTGTCTCTCAGCTGAGAAACTCTTAGCAGAAATCATGTTAAACAGCTACAATTCATAAAGCTCAGAGTCTCTGTGTAATAAACCAATGACAGAAGCCTTTCTCAGTGCTCTGTCGTCTTTGTGTTCAGGGGGATCGATGGTTTATTTTTACACCAATCGTGTTGTTGGCATCATAAATGATGTTCTTGTGTCTCTGTTGTTTGGCCTGTGCTTTAATAAAATCACCTCAGTAGCACCGCTGCAATGTGCAAAAACAGGCACAGACTGTATATAAAAGATGGATTCAGCGTCTGGCTCTCAAAAGTGAGACCAGAGTCGAAGTGCCTTAACCCTGTATTCTGTCCGATGGCCAGCAGGGGGTGAAGTCCAGTTGTATAGAAGGCCTATGAAGAGAGGAAGATGGTCATTGTGGGTTCACATCAATTTATGTGAGAGTGAAGAGGAGGATGAAGATTAGAGCAGGCCTGACTTGTGCTGCAGTGTCACATCAGGTATCACAGCAGCATTATAGTGACAGTGAAAACATCAAGCTTGAAGTGTCACAGTGGGGCCTTACTAGCAACATGATGACATAATGTTTATCTTTTGTATGGAGTCTATGGAAGCAAAGGTTGGTGCACCTCCTGGAGACACATTGCTCCCATAATTTGAAACACAGCAGGTTTTTAGTTAGTTTAGTTTAGTTAGTTAGTTTTTAGTTACTTTCATTGTGAAATGACATCACTTCACTTAATGCCATCAATCCCAAACTGCACTCCATCGCATCGCTGAGCTAACTAATAGCATTTATTCAGTGACATCGTTCAATTTTCAATGTTATATTTTGGAGCAGTCCAGAAGCTGCAGGTAAGGTGATGGAAGATGTGGTTATTTCTTATAACTTTGCTTTTCTGTCCTTACTGGTAAACTGAGACAGCAGGAAGACTTTTGAGTCGCCTTTTCTTCCTCTTTTCTCCTTTTTTGTTTTTACTGATTCTTGTGTAATGTAGGTGAAAGCTCGCTTGGCCAGTTTCCTTTTCTCTGTCGGTATTTTTAGCATCAGAAACTGTCCTTTGGCAGCATCCTTCCATTTCTGAGTAAAAAGGCTTAAACCCTGTCTGGAGGCCTTTAGTTCAACCCTGGCTTTGTCTCTGGGGAGCAACTCTGCATCTGTATTTTAGTTTGTATGCTCATGTGTGTCTTTATGTGTGTGTGTGCTTGTGGATATTTGTGTAAGAGAAATTTAAAGCCTCAGTAATCAAAGTCAGAGAATGTGCATGCTTTCCCAGGCCCAGCTGACTCTACTGTAAACCGTTGCACCAGCACACTCTGGTCTATTGTACCCTGCATTTTACTGGGTCCAAGGTTGTGGGCTTTGAGTTACTGTATCCGTCTGTGCATGTCTGGTTGTTGAGTAAGGAAGTTGTCCGGCAGTGGACTTCCTCTGTCATCTTAAAGTGAGCTCTTTGATGTGGAGTCTCTAATCCTGGAGCAGGGCTGCTCTCTTGCAGGTAATGCTGTACTCGGGTCAGATTTTCAGGGTTGGGTAATGGAACTGAATTATGAGTGATATGTATTTGACATCTCTTTCACATACAGGTTTGACCTGTCAGGTTGTTTGGATATTTAGTCCCACGTGTTATGAAGCAAGAACTCTGAAAGAGCTTATTGAAAAACTGAGAGGAAAACTAAGACAAAATAAATGGATGGAAAGATTTAACCTTTTGTTCCTACAACAATAATGCACATAGACACGTCAGCTGTTTCTTATTGCTTTAAGCTGAGCTTCTGACTCCAACCTTTGACCTCTTTTTGCTGAACACAGATGCACTTTGGCCTCCTGTCCTAAGATGACTTTTATTTCAGAGCACATTCCTCACAACTGCTTTTTTTTGTGATGCCCTTAAGATGAGTGACATGGATAACCTTTTCAGCACTTCATGCTGTTATTTAGATTTTGAAATTGTTTATTATTCACCAACTAGTTAGGACTCACTGAACAAATCACAGGTGCAGTTTGTCTCATGTCCCGTGTCCCGGGGGGTCCGCTTGTTTTCAGGTAGCAGTCTGCTTTTGGCTTATTGATATAGAACAGGTGCGTTGGGTGCTGCTGAGATCATTTTCCAGGAGAAATATTGTTTTGCTTTGTTTAAAATCTGTCCACTAATTCAGGTTAAGGTATCACAATCTCAGTGGTCCATATTAGGACACATTTGCAGTTTTGGATGATTTTCTCTGACCTCAGCTTTTCTTGTTGCGTGTTAAAACTGTTGTTTATCATTTTTTCCTGGCAGCCATGCAGCTGTCATCAGTGTGGCATTTACAGTTTCACTGATGATGTGATGGAGAAGTGACTTTTATTCCAAATAACATATCACTATTCCACACAGCATGCAATATACTGTTTTTCAAAATCAAAAACAGGAAGACTGCACATGTAAAAAGCACCTAATCACTGATCATATATAGAAAAAGCCTATTGTGCTAATTACAGTAAAGATATCTGAGTACTGAGTGAGCTGAATGGACCCTCAGCTTCCTCATTCCACCACAATAAAAATTAACAGAAATTCATTGGCCAGATACGGAGCTCTGTTCTTTTTGCTGCAGCCATTCAATTCATGAAGATTTCTTAATCCTCATGAATTGAATGCTGGGGGGACTGTAATTGATCAGGTTCATCTCAGTGGACACTGAATACTTTTCAAAACCTGTGTTACAAATTGCTTCACAGGCACACAACAGAGCAGAGAATCAGTTAAAGGGATAGTTTACATGTACAGTTTAACTTCTAAGATAGAAATCATTCAAAGAGTAAAATAAAACAATAAAAACAGATCAGTAAAATTAAATGAATCAGGGAAGGCTCTGAGAAAAAAGCACGTCAAGGAGGACGTCACCTTCTTCATCCAGACTCATCAAGAAGATTAAGAGCTCAGATGATAGCGCAGGGGAAATAAAACATTCATTTTGGTTATTGAGGCCATTTTAAAGTCAGCAGTTACAAGCAAACTAATGCATGCCAAACCAATTTTAGCTTTGAGAGCGCGCATCAGCTCACCTGTCACTGCCTGTTATAGTCTTCTGTCACCATGGCAAATGTTAGGGTGGAGAGATGTGTTTTGACAGGACGTGACCTTGCCACGACCTTCAGACTGATGTCATGGATCCAGAGGGTCAGAGGTCAAAGCTAGCCTGTTGTATGTGCGTCACAGTTTCTGTCAAGTGGAAGAATTTCAGGCTGAGAGCACAACTCTCAGTCCAGTCCAAGCTGGACTTAATCTGGTGCATAATCTGAGTTTGAACAAACCATTTGGAGCTTGAATCAGATTACAGTTGCTCATAAGTTAAGCTGGGCACTTATTAGATATCCAGTGTATGAGAGTAGGGCTGGCGCACATACCTTTTCTGTGCTCTGGATATTTCGTATTTTCTACAGTGAATATTAAAAGCTTCAGTGAGGGGGAATAAACCACAGCGTCTCATAACCACACGCATAAGATAAGGTAACAGCTCTTCTGTCAAGCGAAATAATGACTCACAGAAGTTTAGATGTAACTGACGGTTTCCTACATTTTTTCGTACACATTGCTCAGAATCCGTCTTGGCGCGCACTCACTCAGGGACACAGTTCAGGCTTCTTGGTGGGGCTGGAGCCTACCTCAGTTATCACAGGCAAGCGGAGGGTGCACCCTGGAAAAGGTTGCCAGTCTGTTGCGGGGCTAACACATGTATATCTGCCTCAGCCATTCACGCTCACATTCACACCTTCGGCTAATAAGCGTGTCTTTGTGAGAGGAAGCTGGAGTACTCAGAGAACCCACCCAGCCTGTGGATTCAAACCCCGGACCCTCTTGCTGTGAGGTGACAGTGCTAACCACTTCACTATAATGCCATTAAAGTAGGAGGATCCTAAAATTAAAAACCGGACACCCATGCAGTGATCCTATATCCAAACAGTTGAACAAAAACTAAAATCCAGACTTTGTTTTATAAAATGTTTTGTGGTTTGGGCACAGGTGGACCACTAAGACACAACTTCACATCTGTGTCTGTCACGCGTCTAGATTGTGTTATTTCTGATGTAACTTATGATGGTCAAAGGGCCCGTGCACAGTTATTGTGTGAGTCTGTTGTCTCAGAGAATTAAAAAAAGAAATTGGTGTTTGTCTGGCAACACATTTCTTTTTTTTAACCCTTTAATTAGGAGCACAGCTGCCAGATCAACCCCAACATCTGCACGGTTGGTGTAGTTCCCTGTTATGTAGATGCTAATGTGCCTCTGCCAAAGCCTGGTTCTTCCTTCCTGTTAAAAGGGAGTTTTATTTTCCCACTGTCGCCTAAAATCTGTGAACTGACGTGTTCCCACAGACTGCTGAGTGAGGTCAGCAGCTGACATCATTGATCTGCTGTGTTTCAAACATGCTCCTTGCGTGGACAGAGGCTGAGCTTTTCTGCCTATAACACAGAAACATTGTTTCTACTAAAAGTGTTGGCTCTAATGCCTCCTATACACACTCACTATGACCTCATTTAAAATTGATGTACTGGCTGTAAAAATACACAACTTAACATTTATACTGTTGTGATACTCCGATATGTTGCAACAGGGCTCAGCTGAGCTGTGTGAAGTTGATATTATTGGTTTTTGTTACCAAAAAAACACCACGTTATTATCTACATTATTGATTAATAAGGCATATGAGCCTTTACACCGTTGCCACCAGTTTTCTCCTTAGTCAGAATCCTTCCAAACCACAGCCTCTTGTGGTTTATTGTTTCATGCTGTAATGCATTCCTTCAGCATGCTGTATTGGAGATTTGCTGCACAGGATTTACTCTGGAAAATAATGTAGATGCTGTTGTATCAGAGGTGGTTGTTTTGGCCGGGGCTGTCTGGTTGTCTGGAAAGCATAATCTCTCACTTGGTTTCATGGTGAGAGGAGAATCTAGGCCTCATGAATAATTCTGCTTTATCTGCCGGTGCTACAACTGCAGCCTCTCTTCCCCTCTTTAATCCGTCTCCACCTCACCTCCTTCTCCACCTCTCTTTGTCTCTCCTTTGCTTTCTTTCAGTCTATCTCTGTCTCCCTTTTATTGTTGCTGTGTCACCGAAGAGATGCTGCTGTCAGGGGAGCAGATGGGTGGGGGCTGCAGACGTCTGTAACCTTGGCAACCACAGCCTCACCTGCTCTGGCATTAACGCCTCTCTGTGTTTCACCACCTGAGACACAAGAGCATCGTCATCCTGCGTGTTCCTCTTTCTCTGCATATCACCTATTGCATTGTTTCTTTATTATTCTGTCTTTTTTAGGTGTGTTTGTGTGTGTTTGGATGACCCCTTGAGCTAAATGAGGGTCAGTTACTGACAGTGTTTTTGTGGCATTGCATCTTTTAGTGGATTCAGAACATAACCAACAACACTTGGCTGGATTATTTTAGCAGGGCACGGGTGTCATTCCTCTCTTTCCATGTCTGACAATAAGGGAAAAAAATCTAATCCAAGCTAAGTCCACCGTTCTCTCTGGTTACACGAGAGGCTCATCCTTCAAAAATGTAACCAAATCTTTTTCACTCTGATTGGTTTTCATTCATACAAAACTGATGATATTTGTTGACTTGCTAGCCAAGGTTATGGGGTTGTTTTATAGTCTATGACCATTTTTGTTGTGCAGTTTTCAAACCCAGCAGCTCACAGATGCTGCATTAGTGAATGAGAGCAGCAGGTGTTTGTTTTGGATGTGGAGGAGTCGCTCTTCATTAAAGTTATAAAGTACTGCTTCTGCACACTGCTCCTGTAGTAGTTGACAGTCTGAGGTATGTTAACAGTAGAGCTAGAAAAAAAAGTCTGCCTCTTATTGCAAATATGCATTGCATAATTATTGGTGCCAGGCTGCTGTATTTTTGAAACTACTGGACTGGACTCAGATAAAAATGAATCTTTTCTTCAAATGCACCCCATATCTGCAGTTCTACTGACTCAGGGTGAGTTTGGCTGCCTCAACCCAACCGCAGGTCTTCCTTATATGGGCTGATGCCTCATGATACTTGGGCCACATCTGGCCAACGCAGCAGTTGCCAAACCCTTAACTGAGCCTCTATTCCCAAAAGTAGCCCAGACTAGACCCAACTTTGTCTGCTATCTGAGAACCAGAAAACACAGACAACATATTAGGTTATGCAGGAAGTCCAACCTTGAAGAAATTATCCTCAAAGTGGAGAAATCGGCTCCCAATCCTTTCAGGCCAGAACAGAAATTGTGAAGCTGCAGTGGATTCAAACCAAAACCAAAACAGGAAATCAAGAACTGATGGTACGCTCAGAATCTGACACCAAGAGCATGAATTCATGGGTCCAATCTGCCAGGGACTTTATCCTGGCACATTTTTAGCCCCCTTAACCCAATCAGTCAGTGTTGGAATGTGCTGGATGTTGGTGGCGACCACCTGCGTCCATTTTTTGTTGCTATTTGTTTACCCAAATTCTAGTTAGTTCTAGTTTGTTATGTGGAACATATGAAAAAATCAAACAGGTTTCATAAATCTATGAGTTTATTATACAAAAGTGACCTCTGCCATCAGACCTGAACAACACACCTTTGAGACACGTTGGAGCAGGACCTGTGCAGCATTCTGAGCAGCTGATAAATCTGAATGTTTTCAACATGTTGTGGAATCAGTGGAATGAAGAAATGAAGATGATCTCTATTAGCGACAGAGCGCTCGTGTAGTACTCAAGATATCAGCGTTGGTGTGAAGGTCAGCTGATACATAAATATCTGACTGAGTATCAGCCTACAAAGTCTCAGTTAGGTTACAGTCAGGCTGGAGACGTCACTATTACAAATATGAAGAAGCACTTTAAAGGGTTCATGAGTGTCTTTGTACTCAACTGGAAGATTTTCCATCCAATAAATTTGCTCCACACTGAGAAACAGGCAGTGTTGATCAGAGCATTGTATGGATGACTGGAATGAAAAAGAAAGGGGTAATTACCAAATACTTACCAATAATTACCAAATACTTACCAGTAATTACCAAATACTTACCAGTAATTACCAAATACTTACCAATAATTACCAAATACTTACCAGTAATTACCAAATACTTACCAATAATTACCAAATACTTACCAAATACTATTCATAACTCACTTTTTTCTGTTCACGTTCAAGTTGACCTCACCAGCTGTTTATAGGTGAAAATAACACTAAATACAATAATAAAGGGTTTACATAAAGGAAGACATCAGCAGCCACTTAGTGTGTCAGTGAAATTTAACGACTTTCAGTAACGACTGGTGAAATAATTACAAGCACTGCAAACTGAAAAACTAATTGCAAATTAGACATAACGAACTGAAGCAGCGACCAATGGGAGCCAAAGATACCAATGACTGACATGTGACAGGACGGGAAATTAGAGAATTAATTATGCATCCATAACCCACAAGAAACTAATTGTCAGCTAAAAACTGATGAGCAGCTAATGAATTGCTTATACTGTGTGTGTGTGTGTGTGTGTGTGTGTGTGTGTGTGTGTGTGTGTGTGTGTGTGTGTGTGTGTGTGTGTGTGTGTGTGTGTGTGTGTGTGTGTGTGTTTGATCTCTACATTTATGATGGTGCTCTTCCTGTTTAGGGTTAGGGTTAAGAGATCACCTCTTGGCCACTAAGCCCCATCCTGGAGTAATTACAACTTATTCATTTGCAATTGCTCACACACACACACACACACACACACACACACACACACACACACACACACACACACACACACACACACACACACCTGCTGGATGCATTTATGGAAGTAAAATAAAGTGCATGGCAGTGACTGCCTTTCACTTTATTACAGTTGCAGGTTTGCTTGCATTGCACAGCAAATGAAAAGCCAGAGGCTGATGAGTCCCTCTGCAAGAGCACAGATAATAGTTGCCATGGAGATGCACTGGTGGGAAGGCCAGAGATGCCCGAGGCAACGAACCAGAGAGAAAGGAGGCAGAGAGAGAGAGAAATGCTATCATTAGAGAGCAGAAGAAGCTCAATGATTTTCCTGGGAACTGTACAGCAGTGTGTGTGTGTGTGTGTGTGTGTGTGTGTGTGTGTGTGTGTGTGTGTGTGTGTGTGTGTGTGTGTGTGTGTGTGTGTGTGTGTGTGTGAGCAACTGCAAAAATTAGTTGTAATTACTCCAAGATGGGGCTTAGTGGCCAAGAGGTAGTGTGTGTCTCACCATTGCAGAGGTTGGTGGTTCCAATCCCCATCTCCTCCAGTCTACAGGTGGATGTGTCCTTGCTAGATGAAGCACTTTGTGTGAATAGAATAGAAAGAATAAAGTGCCATGTGACTTTGACTTAGAATAAGACTAGAAAACATATCTGCAGGTCCATTTACTGTATTATGAGCTGAATGGAGTCAGAAGATGTATCCACACTTGGATAAAATAAAATAACCTTATTGTACCTTCAGAGGTAAAACAGCTGTCACCGGGTTGACACCCTGTAAGGTACTGATGACAGGTTACTCTTCTTCTTTGCATCCTACAGAGACCTTTGTTGAACCTGTATGGAGACTTTCATAGTGGATATAGTGATACTTATGTCCATCCATCCATCCATTCACTTCAGGGTCGCGGGGGGGCTGGAGCCTATCCCAGCTGACATAGGCAGGGTACACCCTGTACACGTCACCAGCCTGTCGCAGGGCCAACACGGAAAGACAAACAACCATTCACACCTATGGGCAGTTTAGAGTAGCCAATTAACCTAACCCCAGTAAGTGCCTTGTCTTTGGACTGTGGGAGGAAACCGGAGTACCCGGAGAAAACCCACGCAGACACGGGGAGAACATGCACACTCTACACAGATACCCCTTTTCCACCGCCGGGGTTCCGGTGCCAGTTCTCGTGCTGTTCCCAGAAGAACCGGCGAAAAGATTAGGAACGGCCCGCGTTCCCACCGCGTTTCTGTGAACTGCTCCTTTACGTATGAGTGTGGGCGGGTCCTCGTCTGGACACGCTCTCCTTTCTGTGCTGCAAATACGTTTTAGGGTCCAAACCAAACTACTGCAGCATCTGTGTGCAGCACAGAGGGAAACACAGACAGATTAGAGCAAGACGACAAGTACGCACTTTGTGTCCTTTTATCTGTGATATGAACTGATACAAAGGAGCAAGTTCAGCCTTAGAGCCCAACCTAATTCACAGCCGTGAATTAGGCTTTTCTCCTGTAATACACATGTAATATGGTAGAAAACTTGATGTTGAGACGGCAGAGTCACGCCCTGCTGCTGCTTTCGTCACACGTTCTTGGTTCCAGACCAGCTAGTTTGCAGGGCCCGAGATGAACCCGTTTTTCGGCTGAGCACCGAGTGCTTCCGCGGTGGAAAAACGGTTCAAATAAAGGCACCGGAACCCCATCGGTGGAAAAGCAGCTAGAGAGATTGACGGGCCTGGGCCAAGGCGGAATCAAACCCAGGCCCTCCAGATGGTATTCTAACTGTGAGGCAGCAGTGCTAACCACTGTGCCACCGTGCTGCCTGTGATACTTATGTTTATACCAATTGATATTGCACTCTTTTACATTTGATACTGTACTTTAAAAGAAGGATGTTGTATGTGCCCTTTATTTCCTTGGAATAACTACTGTACCTTTGACATAGTTACGCTGAGGTCCGCTGATCAGCCCTGTGAGCTACATTTCTGTGATAGAAACTGACTCAAACAGTTGTTACACAATTATATTTGTTTATTGAATGTCTGCTGGATGTTCCTCTGTGCCGTAACACAACCTAATAATGAAGTAATGTGATGATGGCGTGTGTGCCGGTCTGTGGCAGTTCCCAGCGCTCTGAGCCTTCTTCCGGTGTTCACAGTGATGTGACTGTGTGAGTGAGGGACTGCAGTCCGGCTGTGTGTTTGGTATTCCCAATCTGTCCTCCCGTCTTTCTCCTGCAGTCCAGTTCAGACATTCATTTCCGTAGCGGCAGACAATTTGACCTTAGCAACAGGCCAAGATCTGTGCTGTCATGGAAACCATAACAAACCTGTCAATTAAGTCAGTTGCTAGGTGATGAAGAACAGTTTCTTTGCCATTTACAGGGGAGGCGCTCACTTGGACTCATGTATGACTGCATGTTATCAGCTGCATTCAAGGATTTAAACACAAAAATATGAGTTATGTAGAGAACAAGGATTCTTGTTTTTCACACATTTACCTGCATATATCATCGTATTCATGTAATTATTAGCAGTCAGGTGCCAGCATTAGTCATTAGTCTCTATAAACAGTTATTTGCATACAAATGTGCCGAATCTGTAAGCAAGGAGCAAGATTTGGGTAGTGGGAACTTTTTGGTTTCCATCTGCAGTCATGTTTGAGCTGCTTTCAGGGGTTTGTGTGAGAGAAAAACAGTCTTGAAACTATTAGCTGTTTATCTGCGTCTGTAACTGAGCAGGACGTCTGGGCCCAGTTATCCTCTGGCTACACCGAAACACTCAGCCCCAGAGGCTAGTTTGAGTGGTTACTGTACTAACAAAGTGAACATAAGGAGCTATTTGCTGTGGGTGGTATAAATTCTACAATTGAAAAAAATAATGGTTTTCTAATTTTTCATTGTAGAAAAGTTACAAACCCATAAATTCTTGTTCTTTATTACCTTCTCTGGGTGGGGCTGCAGCCCGGACTCATCCCAGGCTGTCAGATACTACCATTCTGTCACAGCTGATGTCTCTCTGATCACATATGAACACATCTGAGCCCAGCATGGCTGCGCTCGCGCTGTCCTAAATGATGCAGTTCACGTTAGTTTGTCTCAGCACCTCAGCTCCTGTCTCACACTCACAGTCTCTGATTCTCATGCACATGTGCAATCTTGAAAAGGACACAGCACACGTTTCATAATTTTTTGAGGCTTTATTACAGAAGAGGTGACACACGGTCCTCACAAACTAACAGAAAGATTACAGAGGCAGCTGTTGTTGAGCACAACCATCACACTGCATGCATTCTGTGCCTGATGGACTCAGGCACAGAATGCATGCAGTGTGATGGCACCATGAATGAACTATGCTTAAACTGTCAAACAAACTCAGCTTCGAGGGTCAAACAAGCTCAGGTATGGTACCGACAGCCCAGTGTGAGTGCAGCCTTAAACTTAGCAGGGCAGCATCTATTTGCAGCATGCAGGCTTAATGTTGTAAAGGTGCATATTTTAACCCAGTCCATGAGCTTTTCCCAAGCAGAGAGCGAAAAGTGAGTTCAAACAAACTCTTCAGTGAGCAAAATCTGGCATCCAACAGAAAGGCATTATTTGTACAGTATATTTACACAGCACTTTGCAGCTGGGAGGCACATCAAAAAGCAGCAAAGGGAGAGCAAGTGAGGGGAACACGAAGGAAAAAGAGTAAGGTCACATCTCCCAGGTGGGAGTCCCACCCCTCTGCAGGACAGACAGACAGACAGAGGGTGGAGTAGGGGATTCATCTCTGAACACTCCAATTAAGTTCAAATAAACATAAAAAACTATGATACCAAAAAGTATATTGTTTTGCTGTCAAGTATAAAATATTCCCATGAACCTGCCCTTTCACCTTAAACTTTTGTTCTCAGTCATTTCTAACTGAACACAGATATAGATACAATATATTTTTTTAATTTATTCTTTTTAATTTGATTTTTCTGGTCATTCTATGCATGCTGTTTTTATGTCCTTGTCATGGCCGGGGAGGAAACGGACGAGGAAGGACTCACATGAAGGACTCCAGAAGCAAACATAACTAAAAAGGGGATTTATTTCAACGGGGGAAACACAAATACAAAAACCTTGGAAGGGAGGCACAGGGAGACGAAGGGCAGGCACAGGGAACACAGGAACATGCGGGCACAAAACATCAACGATGCGACAGAGAACAAATGAAAACTGAGGGCTTAAATACACAATGGGTAATCAGGGCAAGAGGAAACAGCAGGGAACAACAGGTGAGGCAAATGAAACTAATTACACAGGGGAAGCAAAGCTAAACACAAAGCACAAGGAAATCACATTGGCAAAATAAAACAGGAAGTGATAAACCAAGGAACACGCAGACAAGTCACAACACTGGGAACATGACAAACATACAGGGAGGACAAACTCAGGAAATAAATTAACACAAAACGCTGGGCCAACGGCCCAGGACATGACAGTACCCCCCCCTCAAAGGCCGGCTCCCGACGGCCAAAACCAGAAACAAAACCAGACAAGGGCGGGAGGCGGGGGACCAGGAGGGAGGGCCCGAAACAAAAACAAAGACAGGGAGCAAAACAGAAATCACAGGGCGTGAACAAAACAAATCAAACCCGGACAGGAAGAAAACAAAAACACAGGACCAGAACAAAAGGCGACGGCACAAGGCCGGAGACAGTCCAACAGGGGGCATCAAAATGAGGCAGAGCAGAGGCAACACAGTCCAAACAAGAACAAAACACGGGGACGAGAAGCAAAAAAAAACAACCGGATGAAACAAAAAGCGACGGCACAAGGCCGGAGAGCTCCAATGTCCAAAACAGGGGGCCGAAACAAGGAACAGTCCAGGAGCTATGACAAAACAAAAAACAGCAGGGGAAAAAACAGTCCACAGTTCAGGGGAGTCAGTGGGAAATCCAAAAACAAAAAACACACAGTTCAGGAGGCCGCAGAGGCCAAGGGGCCACAAAGCAAAATCCCAACGAGGGAGGCCGACCGCGCTCCCAGCGGCGGCGGCGACGAGGACGAGAGGGAATCACTGGAGGCCGACCGCGCTCCCAGCGGCGGCGGCGACGAGGACGAGAGGGAATCACTGGAGGCCGACCGCGCTCCCAGCGGCGGCGGCGACGACGAGGGGGAGTCACTGGAGGCCGACCGCGCTCCCAGCGGCGGCGGCGACGACGAGGGGGAGTCACTGGAGGCCGACCGCGCTCCCAGCGGCGGCGGCGACGACGAGGGGGAGTCACTGGAGGCCGACCGCGCTCCCAGCGGCGGCGGCGACGCCGAGGGGGAGTCACTGGAGGCCGACCGCGCTCCCAGCGGCGGCGGCGACGAGGGGGAGTCACTGGAGGCCGACCGCGCTCCCAGCGGCGGCGGCGACGACGAGGGGGAGTCACTGGAGGCCGACCGCGCTCCCCGCGGCGGCGGCGACGACGAGGGGGAGTCACTGGAGGCCGACCGCGCTCCCAGCGGCGGCGGCGACGACGAGGAGGAGTCACTGGAGGCCGACCGCGGGGCGTGCGGCGGCGGCGACGGGGAGCAGACACTGGAGGCCGACCGCGGGGCGTGCGGCGGCGGAGAAGGGCGACCCCGGGCTCTGGTGGGGAACCCTCGGGTGACGTGGAGCGCTCGGACTGAGCGGAGACCCCCATCGGCTCGGACTGAGCGGGACCCTCGTGCGCGGAGCGCTCGGACTGAGCGGAGACCCCCATCGGCTCGGACGGAGCGGGACCCTCTGGCGCGGAGCGCTCGGACTGAGCGGGACCCCCTGGCTCGGACTGAGCGGGACCCGCTGGCGCGGAGCGCTCGGACTGAGCGGAGACCCCCATCGGCTCGGACTGAGCGGGACCGTCTGGCGCGGAGCGCTCGGACTGAGCGGAGACCCCCATCGGCTTGGAGTGAGCTGAGCCCATGGGCTGAACGGGGCCTACATAGTGAGGCACCGGATGCGTAGGCTGGGACCGCGGAACAGGGCACACTGCTGCTTTATTGAGCAGCAGGGGCTGCTCGAGGAATAGCCGAGGTGCAGGGGACTGCGTGGAAGCAGGCCGGGAGACGACTGACTGCGTGGAAGCAGGCCGGGAGACGACTGGCTGCGTGGAAGCAGGCCGGGAGACGACTGGCTGCGTGGAAGCAGGCCGGGAGACGACTGGCTGCGTGGAAGCAGGCCGGGAGACGACTGGCTGCGTGGAAGCAGCCGGGAGACGACTGGCTGCGTGGAAGCAGGCCGGGAGACGACTGGCTGCGTGGAAGCAGGCCGGGAGACGACTGGCTGCGTGGAAGCAGGCCGGGAGACGACTGGCTGCGTGGAAGCAGGCCGGGAGACGACTGGCTGCGTGGAAGCAGGCCGGGAGACGACTGGCTGCGTGGAAGCAGGCCGGGAGACGACTGGCTGCGTGGAAGCAGGCCGGGAGACGACTGGCTGCGTGGAAGCAGGCCGGGAGACGACTGGCTGCGTGGAAGCAGGCCGGGAGACGACTGGCTGCGTGGAAGCAGGCCGGGAGACGACTGGCTGCGTGGAAGCAGGCCGGGAGACGACTGGCTGCGTGGAAGCAGGCCGGGAGACGACTGGCTGCGTGGAAGCAGGCCGGGAGACGACTGGCTGCGTGGAAGCAGGCCGGGAGACGACTGGCTGCGTGGAAGCAGGCCGGGAGACGACTGGCTGCGTGGAAGCAGGCCGGGAGACGACTGGCTGCGTGGAAGCAGGCCGGGAGACGACTGGCTGCGTGGAAGCAGACCGAGAGCTAGGGAGATCTGGCTGCGTGGAAACAGACCGAGAGCTAGGGAGATCTGGCTGCGTGGAAACAGACCGAGAGCTAGGGAGATCTGGCTGCGTGGAAACAGACCGAGAGCTAGGAGATCTGGCTGCGTGGAAACAGACCGAGAGCTAGGGAGATCTGGCTGCGTGGAAGCAGGCCGGGAGCTAGGGAGATCTGGCTGCGTGGAAACAGACCGAGAGCTAGCTGACACTGGGGCCTGAGAGGGAGCTGACACTACTGGAGCTACAGAAGGAGCAGGAGCTGAGGGAACTGGGACCAAAACCGAAGGAACTAAGACAGGGGCTGAGGGAACTGACTGAGAGGGCACTGAAACAGCTGACACTGGGGACCGAGGAAGAGTTACTGGAGCTGACTGAAGGCGAGGGAGAGCGACTGGAGCTAGAGCTGACTGAGACCCTGCTGCTGCAGCTAACACAGAAAACCGATGCGAAGGCTTGGACCTGGTTGCCCCCACCCGCGGAACAGGAACGGGTGCAGAGGTCAGCCCGTCCGTGGCTGCCCCCACCCGCGGAACAGGAACGGGTGCAGAGGTCAGCCCGTCCGTGGCTGCCCCCACCCGCGGAACAGGAACGGGTGCAGAGGTCAGCCCGTCCGTGGCTGCCCCCACCCGCGGAACAGGTACGGGTGCAGAGGTAGCTGGAGCCAAGGGAGCGGGAGCAGGGTGAGCAGAGAGAGCTGGAGCTAACTGAGGGGTCTGAGACTGCGACTGAGGAGGAGCTGGAGCTACAGCTGACTGGGAACACTGCGACTGAGGAGGAGCTGGAGCTACAGCTGACTGGGAACACTGCGACTGAGGAGGAGCTGGAGCTACAGCTGACTGGGAACACTGCGACTGAGGAGGAGCTGGAGCTACAGCTGACTGGGAACACTGCGACTGAGGAGGAGCTGGAGCTACAGCTGACTGGGAACACTGCGACTGAGGAGGAGCTGGAGCTACAGCTGACTGGGAACACTGCGACTGAGGAGGAGCTGGAGCTACAGCTGACTGGGAACACTGCGACTGAGGAGGAGCTGACACTGGAGGAACTGACACTGGAGGAACTGACACTGGAGGAACTGACACTGGAGGAACTGACACTGGAGGAACTGACACTGGAGGAACTGACACTGGAGGAACTGACACTGGAGGAACTGACAGAGTGCTAGGGTGAACAGACATTAGGGAAACCGACTGAAGGCTAGAGGGGCCTGAGTACGTCAAAACTGGCCGCGTGGAAGCAGGCCGGGAGACAGAAAGAGCAGACTGCGAGCTAGAGAGAGCAGGAGCTAAGGGCGTTAGAGCTAACTGCGAGCTAGGGGAGACTGACTGCGAGGAGACTGACTGCGAGGAGACTGACTGCGAGGAGACTGACTGCGAGGAGACTGACTGCGAGGAGACTGACTGCGAGCTAGGGAGAGGAGCTGACTGCGTGGAAGCAGCCTGAGGCACAGCTGACTGGGGAGACTGAGCCACAGCTGACACCGGGCACTGAGAATGCGCTGACACTGGGGACTGAGAATGAGCTGACACTGGGGGACTGCTGTAGGTGAAGGGTGGAGGTTAAGAAATCCTGCACTAACCCATGCAGAGAGCCAAATAACCAAGGGTAATCATCGACTAGCCCTTGCAGCTGGGCCGTGAGCTGTTGCTGTTCCTGCTCACATGGGTCAGCCAGAAGGTCCATAACCAGTGAATCCACCCAACGGATAATGGTCTGCTTTGCCACCTCAGGGAGGGGAAAGGCAGGGGGGTGACGGGAATAATTGTCCGCAGGCATAGTAGCGTTGAAGCCAGTGTTACTCACGGAAACGGAGGATTGGGTGTGAAATGGTGAAGCGGTCCGCGGCGTTATACCGCTCGGGTCTCGGGGTGCCTTCCGCCGTTGCTGCCGGGAACTCCCTCTCCTCCGCGGCTGCCGAGGAAGGGAGGGATCAGCGAAAGGGGAGGCAGGTGAGTGACGATGACGGGGACTGTTCAAAGACGCCGGGCCCCCCAGCGCTAGACGAGTGCCGTCGAAAAAATTGGAGCCGGAGGGGGTTTTGTAATGGTCGCGTCGTTCTGTCATGGCCGGGGAGGAAACGGACGAGGAAGGACTCACATGAAGGACTCCAGAAGCAAACATAACTAAAAAGGGGATTTATTTCAACGGGGAACCACAAATACAAAACCCTTGGAAGGGAGGCACAGGGAGACGAAGGGCAGGCACAGGGAGACGAAGGGGAACCACAGGGAGCACAGGAACACAAGGGCACAAAACATCAACGACGCGACAGAGAACAAATGAAAACTGAGGGCTTAAATACACAATGGGTAATCAGGGCAAGAGGAAACAGCAGGGAACAACAGGTGAGGCAAATGAAACTAATTACACAGGGGAAGCAAAGCTAAACACAAAGCACAAGGAAATCACATTGGCAAAATAAAACAGGAAGTGATAAACCAAGGAACACGCAGACAAGTCACAACACTGGGAACATGACAAACATACAGGGAGGACAAACTCAGGAAATAAATTAACACAAAACGCTGGGCCAACGGCCCAGGACATGACAGTCCTGGTCATCCTTGACATTAAATGTAATTTAGATAATACTTCACAATAACTGCCAGAGGGTTCAGTCTACTTAACAATAAATCTTTAATCATAAATCAGCAGACAGAAGAGGACGACTCAGATTTCTGTCCCAAGTTTTTGAATGCAAACTTGTTTTTGTTCTTTTTTTGCCTAATTATTACAGATCTGCAGTGTGTGCACAAATAATTCTCATTCACATGCAGAAATTCATCAACGCAGAAGCAAATCATGAAATTAGGATCCTTAAAACATGCAGTGCAGTTTGAGCCTTGAGTTCAGGTTAACATGGAGGTTTGCCTCAGAGGCAGCAAACAGTCGCATGTGAGCAGACACAGTAGCTGCATTCCAGATGTGAGACTGTTTTCATCTAGCTGTTGATCTCCTATGGAGTCTGAGAGGCCTGGTAATAACAGACAAACAGGAAGAGCACCATCATAAATGTAGAGATCAAACACACACACACACACACACACACACACACACACACACTTGGCTGTAACTCCAGTCCCATGGTTCTCACTCCAGCAGTGAGCTCATTAAAATGTGCAAAGCGACCCCTCTCCTCTTCATTCCCTCTCATCTCTCCTCCATCTCGTCCTCTCTCATTTCTTTCCCAAATCATCGTTTTCCTTCAACACAGACTATCACACACCGACTCTCTTCATTAGTTTCGCTCAGGATCCGCTCACTGATTTGGGCTAAGATCACATTCACAGCACACACAGTTCAAACTACCCCTTCACTTGTATAACTGCTCAACATGCGCATTGTAGACTTTTATATTCTAAGTATGTGTGTTTGTGTCTATGAATGCGTGTGTGTGTTTGGGGGTGGGTGTATCTGCTTTAATGAATGGTTGCCGGGTAGAACAGGAGGCGTGAGGGAGGAATTTGTTAATTATGAATGGAGCACTTCTCTCTGGTTGTGACAGCACACAGTGTGTGTGTGTGTGTGTGTGTGTGTGTCTTGTGTGGTAGTATATACAGTATCTGCCTTGTGGTTGTTTTAATCAGGGGGTTGCAGATTTGAATCTGCTGACTGGCTGCTGAGGAAATTAAACAAGCAATACTAATTACCATTGTGGTGCTCATGAGCAAGGCATTAGACTGATCAGACCAGAGCAGCAACAGAGAGAGTTAATGCACATTTAACTGACTGCACCACCTGGTAATTACTGGGTATTACAAACTAGTTTGTGTGTAAAAGGTTTAAAGCTGGTGTACTGGTGCCTTTGAGCAGGAAACTTAATTTTATTCTTCATTATAAATATAAAATGTAATTTCCCTTTTATAAACAATTTCCCAAAGCTTAACTAGCTCATCATTACCTGAAGCTGTTTTCACACATGAACTTCACACAGTATTGAGACATCAGGTTGGAGACTGTCCGAAGTTCATGTTTCTCACATCTAGGAAGCAACAGGAAAGAGTCGACTTAAGTGTACCAGAAATCCTGATTTAGATGAGACAGCTGCCGGACCAAGTGTGCAGGATACATGACTCCCACTTGCTCTCTGCAAATTCAGTGGACCATCAGTCTGAGAAACCATATGCTGACCTAACTTTGGAGCATCTAATGAAACCAGTTTTAACTTTGGTTAATCTGTGATCATTTTTTAAAAGCTCTCCACAGTTTATCTGCATACAACTAAAGCCTCTTCAAACATGGTCAAACTGAGATTAGAAAGCTTCCACTACCAAAAATCTCGTCTCCTGTTCTCACGTGATCTCAATAAATCTCCAGTTTGACCGTGTTCTCACACGCAGTCCCTCTTTCAGGCCTGCTGTTGGTATATAAACATTATAAAAACGTAAAAGAACTTGAGTTTAAATAATTCTGTCATAAGATGAGGAGTGTGCAGAGGAAGCTCCTCACACACACACACACACACACACACACACACACACACACACTGTGCCATCCATCTGAAACATATTTTACTCTGAAACAAAAATGTAAACTTCTTGAACAAGAACTTAAAGCATCAACAGTCATGTGTATGTGTGTCTGTGCACAGCTTCTGTGTGTGTTTTATGTGGTGAAGTTAGCGCTAAGTGGAAACACAAATGAAGAAAATAACATAAATTCATAAAGCATACATAAACTCGTAGAATTAGATTTGTTGGTTTGCAAATTTGAACATCTGACTAAATTATGCACCGAATGCTGGCAGTTTGTGCATTACTTGAAAATGAGATCCATTCATTCAGAAATTATCGTTGCAGTTTGGGATGAAAATATTAATTTATAACATACTTGAATAATGTCCTTCCTGCTCTGTAAGGCCTTGTGATAAACAGTGTCTCTTGTGGAGACATATGGCTGTTTAATCTGAATTTTCTGGTGTGTACATCTCAGTGGCAGCAGAGATTATGGTCCTCTCTGGGCAAAGTTTACTACAGAAGCCTGAGCTCTGTTTAAAAGTCTTTAGTTGTGTTGCATGACAGGAAAGCCTTGATCACTGATTTTCCACCTGCAGTGCAGCGGCAGCAGGTCTGAGCACCTTGTTTGGAAGTGAGCAGCGTCGGCCGTCACTTAAACTGACTTAAACTGTGAGGTCAACTTTTTCCACTTGGACCTACTTCCTTAAAATAGACTGCTGTTTACAGCTGCAGGTTAGCTGTGTGCGCTGCTCACCAAACTGGGTCCCTGCACAAGACGCACACACGCACAGGGCATTACTTTATTTGGACGAAGTCAGCAGTGTGTGCACAGTGTCTACACGAGGCAGGTCGGTGTCCTGTATAAACACTGGCTGGAGGTAAAATAATACAAAGGCTCTGTAGTCGTTCATGTGTTTGAAAGATTCAACGCTTTCTGCGGCATTACATTACACAGGACACGGAGAGCTGTAATGTCAATATTGATTACAGCTTTGTGTGTTTTTGTGGTAAATTTGCAGGGAGATTTTAGTAATAAATGTGTGTTTATGGTTCACAATAAGATCCCTTTGTTTTTTTCAGGGGCGACCAGAGATATCGGTTCAGCTCTGACCAGGATGTGCATGAGGCATCGCAGCATTGAGGCCAAACTTCGCCAGTTCACCAAGTAAGAAATGTGCCTTCAGCTTCCTTCAAGCGAGAATCAGTTTTCCTGCTTCTTTCACTTTTCCCCTGATCTGAAACTGCAGAACCCATCAGGGATTTTCAGAAGTCAGGAAAAGCCAAACCTCATGTGTGTTTCCAACTGGAGCTGACTTTGTTTTATGATTATGATGGGACACATGTTTGATGAGGGCTTCTCGTCAGCAGTATGGTCTCCATTAGGAACACAGCTCTGTCTATCCATATTGAAGTGGCTGTAAATAAATACAGTTATGGCACAGAATGTAAACCCCTCTGGAAACCTCACCGAGAGTCTGCTTTCAACCACTGTTTGCCTTTATCTTCATTCCCTGTGCTTTCTAATGACTTTTCCACAGCAGAAGCTATTACGCTGATGATGATAATGATAATGATCTATGGCTGTGGTAATGGAGGAGTTTTTGAAGACTTGCGTGGCTGTGTATAAAAGATGTATACATGTCATAATAATCATGCATTTATCGTAATATTTGAGCATGAATATCATATGCATGCATGTGTGAACACATCATGGATAAATGTCCATATATTAAAATTATGAAGCAGAACAATAGACATAATGTATCCATTGATATGTTGTCAGAAATGTGGCATGTGTGCTGCTCTGCGGAGATTAGAGGTCAGAACATCGAGAGTTTGCTCTAAATCGGTCATTTGTCGAGACATCACGCTGAGTCTCGAGTTTGACTTCCAAAATGAATTCCTGTTGACTGTCTCTGATGCTGCCAGTTCATCTGACCTGTACTCAAATATCTGCATCTGTGTCTCTCCCACAGTGCTCTGATGGAGAGTCTTATCACTCCTCTTCAGGACAAGATTGAGGACTGGAAGAAGACAGCCAACCAGCTGGATAAGGATCATGCCAAAGGTACTCACAAATCCCACTTCAGTGCACTGTACTGCCTCACGAGGTGCTGCTCTAACAGAGGGGCACATGTTTGATCAGCTGGGCTGCACCATTGCTATGCTAGCAAACACTAGCAGTGAACAGACTAAGCAAACTCTGCCCGCCGTTTAAATGAGGCTTCAGCAGACATCCAGCTCGGCTTCAGCGCTCATAAGCATTCCTTCTCAGATCTATGCTCCTCCTCATCATCACGTCTCGCAAACTTTTCCTCTGGCTGCAGGAGAAGGAGCACAAGCACAGTAATGACTGTAGACCTACTAACTGTCAAATAGCCAGAAGAGTCATGCCAAAGAAGTATTCTCATCAGGCTCCATCATCTGTTCCAACACCAGCCTCTCAGACAGTTTAGACAGCTGATTTGGCCTTTGGGGAGAAGCATCTTCTGGAGCTTCTGCTGTAGCCAGGACACCTGAATACCAACCAGTGGATATCTGGTCCAAGACTTCCTGTTCTGTGCACTGCTCATTGTGTCCAAATGCAGTAAAAAAGACAAATCTGGTTTTATCTTTTCCTCGTTCCACAAATCATACAGCTGAGACTATGATCACACCTCCACCCAACACTAAAATCGTGTCCCACACCCACAGAAACTGCAAGTTCATACAGAGGAGACTGATTGTACATAATCACTGTTAATGTGAGACTGGCGGGCCACGTCAATATAAACAGGATATGTGCATCAAGTGGTGTCTTATATATTATTATTATTATTATGTTACTCTTTTGTTGATTCATTTGATTTTTGCCTGCATAATGAGGCAAAATGATATCTGTCACAGTTTGATACGAATGTGTTTCCACAGTAAATATTAACACTTGCTTCCTCATCATTTTTACATCTTTATACAATAGTTTGTGAACGAGGGGGCAGATCTAAAACCAAAGATAATAATCAGGGTTTCGGTGGCCTCTCGGTGGTTTCAGTTCCTGAAAACTAATGTTTCTATTTGAGTTATTATTGGAAATTCAAGATAATATGAATTTACTCAGCCTTCCTCTTATTAAAGCATCTCTTTTATTCTCTTTCAAGAGTACAAAAGGTCACGTCATGAGATCAAGAAGAAGTCATCTGACACCATGAAACTGCAGAAGAAGGCTCGTAAAGGTAATGGTCAGCAGTCCAGCAGTCAGACGTCGTCAGTCCTCCTTGTAGAAGTGCTGTTTTTGTGTTTCATGTGTTGCAGCTGTGGATGTGTTTGGATATCCAGTTTATTTTTGCTGCTGCTGTCTCTGTGACAGCATGAGCCAGTTTATATCTGACTGGCATCCATGATAACAGACCTAATATACAGCGACTACATGAAACAGTAACTTGAGTCAGTCTCGGATCAAATGAATTATAAGTGTCTACTGCCATCTGGTGGTGATTTGCAGTATTACAGGTCTTTTCTCATTTGTCCTGAATCGCTTTACCCGGTGAGGCAGCAACCAATAATTGCTGGTTTTCTTCTGCCACAGCTTCCTTTCAGTTGCCAGGCAGATTCATTCATGAACATAACTTGTCTTTAAACTATATTTCAAGATAATTATTTATGATTATTGAAATTATTGTTTTATATTTCAACAGTACTTGGACTCATTCGAGGGCTTCAGATCTTTCTTTTTTTCTTAATCATTGCAAACAGTGCTGAATATATCACAAGTATAAAATAACACATTTGTATTTATGTTGAGGAAAATAAAGCATGCTGTGCTTTAAATCTTATGCATCTTTAAAGTAGCCGCTGTTTGCTCTGATGACAGCTCTTCAGTCTCTGAGCTTCATCATGAGGTCAGCCTCCAAAATGTTCTCCAACAGCTGTGAAGGAGTTCTCATATACCTTCAGCTCATGCTGCCTGCTTTTCTATGCAGACTAACTTATCTTAGACTTTGTCAGATGGGTTTACATGAGGAAATTATAGAGGCCAGGTCCTCTGCTGCAGCACTCACTCTGAAAGGAGCCTGCAGGTGCCTTCTCCTGTGGGGAGAAACAGCACAGGTGACTCTCGGACTTCCGTTCCTGGGGCAGCCTTTATGAGACCCTGTCTAATCATGCCATGTTGAACTTTTAAAATGTTTCCCTCTTTGTTAAGGAGAAAGGCTCGTGAGCATATTGGTATTTTAATTAGTTGGAAAATAAACATAGATGTTTAGAAGGAGAAGAATGTGCTCCTATAGACGGCAGAGAAAATGACAGTTTTGCTGTGAGCACATGCTGACAGAGTAAGAAACAGCTGCTGCAGCTGTTGCTGTAGAATTATCAGTTTGCACTAATTGAATCAATAAGTTTTTCCCTTCAAATGATGTATAATGAAGGCCACTGACAAAAAAAGTAGCAGATTTGCATTCAGCCTCTTGTCAGAGGTGAAGCAGTCGGGATGACCGCCTCATGTAGCTTCTTAAAATATTTCTATTATTGTGCAAAACAGTAATCAATGAAAAGAGAGGCAACTATGAATCTCTGTACTTATTCTGTTGTCGTACTACATAACCGGTTTGTATTGATAAAATTTCACAGCCATGATGACATCAGTTTTGTTCTACCGTTAAAGGCAACTCGAGGACGCTGTCATGTGCTTAGAGATGAATTTTCTTATGTAAAACAAGAGTAATACAGGAAATGACATTAAAAGGGTTTTCTGGTCTCTTTGAAGTGGGTTTGTATGAGCTGTGTAACCGTAGTCGGTGTGTTACCTGTTGCAGAATTTAGCACACATGCACCTGACTTTGAGAAGTGGAGTACCAGTGTGGAAGATGAAGGTTCAGCAGTAAAATGTATTTTTCTTTATAAAGTGTACTTAGACGTCACGCTGTCCTTTCTCCTCCGTCCTCTGTCTGAACTTATATCCATCAGACTCTGCTGATCAAATCAGTTACTTTCCTTCATATAACAGAGGCTGTTCACGGGGCTGAAGTCCATTTTGCTGCTGACCTCATCTACAGTGACACAGCATTTAGCTTTCATACCTGCACACCTGGCTGCCAGGTAGTGCTGGTGCAGCTCCACTGCTGAGAAACAGAACGGTCCCTTTAACAGGAGTAACAACATATGCATATAATGTAATTTAGTGGAATTAACAGGGAAGCGGTGCAGTGTCCATTCCTGTTATGTTTGCCACAGCTGATGCTTGATGATATTATTGTTTATTCTTATTGTTTCTGGGTTTAACTTTTGGTTGCAGCCGTATTATTTTGCTCTAACATTTGGCACTGTGGCTGTCTTGTGATGGCTTCCTTGTACTAACCCTAACAATGAGTTCTGCTATTTCTGCTCTCCCCCTCCCTTTCTCTCTCTCTCTTCCTTTCTCTTTCCTTACTTTGCTCCCTTTTGCTGTCTCCCCCTCTCTCTGTGTCTCCCCCTCTCTCTGTGTCTCTGGTATTTGTATAGAGATCCAGGGTAAGTATCAGCCTGTCGCTCGCTGCTGCTCTCCCGCATCACATCCTTTCCTACTCAAATTTCCAACCTTCGCCAGCAGGCAGTGATTATTACTAAATTTGTGATACAAGGGTCATGGAAAAGTTTTGGGGGTATATCAGGAAATTGTCTTCCATAATGAAAAAGTCATGTAAGTAGACTTAAGGGGAACAGAGAGAACCTTATCAGGGCTGGATTAACCCACCACTGGGACTCCAACAATAAGCTGCAGGCTTTTGTTTAATTTAACTCGCTCTCTGTGCATAAATTGTTATTAATTAGTTATGAGTTTATGGTAATATAATTAGCATACAATTATTTTGTCAAGTACACCACATGAGCATAATACAAGCTGAAATAATAAAGCCTTGAAGCTAATTCTTATCTCAGGTCCCATTAGGACACAGGTGCTGTTAGGCAGCTGCCATGAAACCATGAAACACATGCTGCATGTCTGCTCTTCAGAGACTGCAGGACTACATCACACACTGTCTCCTCTCTTCATTTTAATCAGCTAAGCCTCCATTCAACTCTGAAAAACATGCAGAAAATAGTGAGACCAAAAACTGATGTTTATTTTGTAGCTATTGCCGGGCACTCCAAACTTACCCTCTGTCATATGAGCCAACATGAGCACAATCATAGTGTTTTTAACAGTGAGTATATGGATATGGACGTCTTTATTCATCTCCATTAACTTATTCTCTGCATTTAATTCATCTGAAGTATTGAAATAAGTCGGCAGCCATGCAGGCACCTCATACAAACATGGAGAGAACAGCTCTGAGTTCAAACACAGGATGAAACTCGTCATGCAGCAGAGCTAACTGGCTAAAAAATCTCTGATGTCAAAGTCTTAAGACGTCTATCATACATGGGAGTGTCTTTTTATAAAATGATAAAGGCTGCAGATTACTTGTTCCTGCATGACCTGATTTTAAGACATGCTTTAAATCAGCACGGACAAAAGGATGAAGAACTTCATGATGTCCTGCAGAGCTGATGTGTCGGCTCTGCAGGACAGCAGCAGAAATTAATGCTCGCCGGGAGCGGCTGATATTAAGGATTTTGTTTTTTTGGTTGATGTTTGGTGAAGTTCTGTCTAAATATTTCACAGGTGTTAAAATGTACTTTTCTCCTTTATGAGCTAACAAAATTGTTTGCAATTAATCATTTTTACCACAAAACAAATACCACACTTTGAATCATAATCTTTTGGATCACATGAATAGTTACATCCTGCGCCCAGCGGGTAATCCAGCCTTGTTTGTTATAAGTACCGACAACAACATGACAGGTTACAGTAGACCGAGGTTTAACTTCTCTATTTAAAACAATGAAACCTCCTGACCTTTTACATAAACTAGCTCCAGTAGCTCCTAAACAGGTTTGGCTCCCTGTGACAGAGTAGCGCTGAGGGTTAGCTGTCAGGTAGAGTCACTTTTAACCGTGCATGATGTAACAAAACTTCTTCCTCGACTCCTGCATGACTTTTGTAGCTGTTACTATCAGCTTTGTAGTGACACTGCAGCCCCCCCCATTACCTCCTTCATTCTGCCCCCATTCTGCCGACGTCCCCGCTGCCTTCTTACATGCTGCAACACTACAAAGAATTATTTCATGTCTTACTTTCCATTTACTGCATTTCATGCATTTTTATAGATCAGATTTCTACAACCCACAAATGCACTCATAACTTACCTTTTTTTATCTAGGTATTGCTGTATAGTTACAACATTATATTACAACACTACATTAGTCTATCTATTCTATTCATACTTCTAGCAAAGGTGTTATTTGATTGAAGAAGAAATCATAAGGAATGTCAATCAGTTCCACATTAATATTATTAGAATTTGCACAACTGGATGAACCGCTGCATTATGGACAGCACAGATGAGATGTCCACATTTAGTTACATTAACAGTAAACAAACATCATACTTTTCTGCACCTCCATCTTCCTTTCCATTTTCATTTTCATCCTCTGATGAAAGCCTTCCTGTCTCACTCTCTGTTGTCTGATTTCATAAATTTCCCTCACCACCACTGTGCCCTCTCCCACCCAGGGCGAGGAGACCTGCAGCCCCAGCTCGACAGTGCCATGCAGGATGTGACCGACATGTGCCTGCTGATGGAGGAGACCGAGAAGCAGGCGGTGCGCCGTGCCCTAGTGGAGGAGAGGGGTCGCTTCTGCACCTTCATCGGCTTCCTTCAGCCAGTTGTGGTGAGAAAACGTAGGAAGAAATGTGGAAGACTGTAACAGCAGGAGGAGTAACACATGGGGGGGGGGGGGGGGGGGGGGGGGGGGGGGGGGGGTACAGTGCAGCCATGTTTGCTGAACAGTTCCACCGATGACTATAATAACTCAGCCTTAATGCCTTAGGCCAGTGGTTCCCAAAGTCAAGAGTGCTGCAGCCCCTTAAAAAACAGAAAATCCGATGGGACCACCTCCCTCCCCCCAGCCTGTCTTCACTCTCATCAAAATACCAGAGAAATTGATGTAGTTCCTTGAAAATTTGATTTAAAAAACCACAAACATCACAGGCTGTTGGCTATAAATTGCTAATGCTACACAGTCACATGTTAAATGCTAATGCTAATATGTGACCCACCTGCCACTGGGACACAAACTTCAATACAAGTGCAGTAGATTTAGGTCAGAGTAATGAATAATATCACAAACTAAACACCTCCTGTTACCAGTTTGAATTTACTTTTTATATAAACAAATACATACATTTAAATATACATCTATGCACATATGTAATTGCAAACTGAATTTCTATTACTGCGGCCACCCTCCAATACCTTTGCGACCCACCAGGGGGCTGCAGCCCACACTTTGGAAACCACCCCTTGGCCATTGTTTAATATTGCTACAAAAATATGATCACATGTATTTGGCTACAAAACTGTAAGACTAAAATGAACCACCTCGGGCTGCACTGATAAGAGACACGTCAGAGAAAAGCTACCAAATACTGCATCCAGGTGAGAGTACTCTACAACTACTACTGTTTTAGTACGGGTACAAAGTCACCTCTGCGTGTACAATTATAGCCTCAGCAAACATACACACCTGTGCCTGCTAATGCTGGGTGTGGTGAGTCCAATTATAATAAGTAATATCAAGATAAATGACAGCAATAACAGTAGAAACACAACAGTATATCATTAATTATGCAGTAAATCATTCATTAATAAACAAAACCATTTCAAATGAGCTGTTACTTCATGTGCCAAGACTCAAACTCACACTGTCTTTATGAAGACATGTAGTTTAACTACAGAAAATAATCTTACACAAAAATAACTGAAGTATCATTAACTATGTTACAGTTGGAAACTGAACACTGAGAAGTTTTCTGTCTTGTTTTAAGAATGGAGAGATCGCCATGTTGGGCGAGATCACCCACCTGCAGGCCATCATCGATGACCTCACTGTGCTGACGACAGATCCTCACAAACTGCCCCCTGCCAGCGAACAGGTGAAACACACACACAGACACAGCACGCAGAATACACAACGGCAGAGACAGATAAAAAACAAGCCTCTGTCTCCGACGTGTCCTCTCAGGTGATTAAGGATCTGAAGGGGTCAGATTACAGCTGGTCCTACCAGACCCCCCCATCGTCTCCAAGCAGCTCCGGCTCACGCAAGAGCAGCATGTGCAGGTACTCACGCATATACACTCTGAGACATAACCGGTGCCATGAGTATCAGAAAGAGGAGCCATCCTTGATGTTTATATGTCCTCCTGTCTGTACGTCAGTCCATCATTACTGTCTGTCCAGTCTGTGTTTATGGATGAGACATTCATTAATAATCAGGCTGAGTTGGACCAAATTTAGACCATGACGGCGCACGTGGCCATTAAAATATAATGACCAGCAAATGCAACATTGAAAACTGACAAAGTGAAAAGTTGTGTATTCGTGTTGTTGAAAGGGCTTCAGGAAAAAAGGTGTGTTAAAGTCATAACTGAAATGAGAAGCTGTGATGTATCCAGCTGATGAAGTTGGTGTTTGAGCATGTTTTTGATGATTGGCTCATCCTCAGTTCTGCCCTCAGACAGAAAAACGGAGCCACATAATTGATAATAAAGAATGTAGAATATATAATCGGCTTTCCTTACAATTAAATGCATTAAAAAAACTGAATGCTTTCAGAAGAATGCTGTACAGTAAAAACTGATTTCTGTCCTTCTTTAAGGAAACTGAGTGTCAGTGTTTTGCCTTCAGTGTGTACTGTGTGTATAGATGTGTGTGCTGGATCCTCCTAAGTTTACACACTCTCTGTCCACCCCCCCTCCTGTCCTTTTTTCCCCACTTTTTCACTCAAAACAACCATTCTCTGTACTCCTCTTCACGTATCTTCTATTACGTGTGTCTTGTTTGTGTGCACTCATGTGATTTGCCCTCTTTCTCTCCTGCTGGGTCTTTGCTTACCTGGTTTCTTTTCATTTTCCGGGTCTATACTTTTAACTGTTTCTGGTGTGTGGCTTTACCGCATCATCGCACTGCGGGTTTGCACTAACCTAATGAACCGACGACTTGCTGTAAACCCCTCTTGGTCCTTCAACCCATCTCATAACCTTCTGATGCTTCCGTCAATCATCAATCTATCATTTTCAACAACAACCGACCCCACTTCCTCTTCCTGAATCAAACCATGACTTTTCTAATCATGCTGTCTCTCCCTAACTACTGCCTTCACTCTACACTGGGAATCATGTCCTTCACCTTCCTCACAACTCCATCACTTTGCCCCCTCCCTTCTCCTCTACACCTTCCTCCCCCAACAGCAGTGTAAACAGCGCCCACAGTAGTGCCTCCCGTTCGTCAGGGGGAGGCGGTAGTGGTGGTGTTGGTGGTGGTGGAGGCTCCTTGCCTCACTCACCCACCTCATCCTCCTCCTCCTCCTGTCGCTACCGCAGCAGCCTGCCGCACCAGCCTCTGCCACCGGGGGGCATTGCCGCCCACCGCCTCAGCAGTGTCTCCTCCCATGATTCGGGCTTCGTGTCCCAAGATGCCAACATCTACTCCAAGCCACCCTCGCCTATGCCCTCAGACATCACTAGTCAGGTACAATACCTTATGCGCAAACCTGCATATATTTATATGACCAGTTCAGAGTTATTATGGGAATGATCCTTAAAATGTGAGCATCAGACTGTTAAAAGGCTTCAATGGCACACAGAGGAATGAGACTGAAAAAGACAGCTTTCTTCTTGGTCTCTATTTTAGGGGCAGAAATTTCACACATTAGTATAAAAAGGACGAATATTTTTATTGGAATTTCAATGTCAAATATCTAATAAATAAATCCAAAGAAAAACGGATAATTACATGTTACTCTCGTTTCTTTCCTGGTGTAGAAATCATCCAGCTCAGCATCATCAGAGGCCTCAGAAACATGCCAGTCAGTCAGTGAATGCAGCTCCCCCACCACTGTAAGTATTCCTATTCATACCATACAGCATTAAAACGTGTTCAAAGGTAAAAGCAATAAAAGTGTGTTTCATTGAAGCATATTTCCTAATAAACTCAATTCTTAAATGAGCTAATAACTGAGGTAATACATAACTCATTTTGTCAGGATGTAGTTTGTTTGTATGGAGGGAACAGCAGAGGTTTTAGATACTAAAGTAGTCCTTATGAGTCAACAGCTCAGACTTCAGATTGTTCTAACTGTTCTGAGCTTTGTTCTACTCGTGGCTCTGCATGACCCCACAGTGGCTCTATGATCCCGCAGTGACTGTATGATCCCACAGTGACTCTATGATCCCGCACTGGCTCTATGACCCCGCACTGGCTCTATGACCCCACAGTGGCTCTATGATCCCGCAGTGACTCTATGATCCCGCAGTGACTCTATGATCCCGCACTGGCTCTATGACCCCGCACTGGCTCTATGAACCCACAGTGGCTCTATGACCCCACAGTGGCTCTATGATCCCGCAGTGACTCTATGATCCCGCAGTGACTGTATGATCCCACAGTGACTCTATGATCCCGCACTGGCTCTATGAACCCGCAGTGACTCTATGACCCCGCAGGGCTCTATGACCCCGCAGTGGCTCTATGACCCCGCAGGGCTCTATGACCCCGCAGTGGCTCTATGACCCCTCAGTGGCTCTATGACCCCGCAGTGTCTCTATGATCCCGCAGTGACTGTATGATCCCACAGTGGCTCTATGACCCCGCAGTGACTCTATGACCCCTCAGTGGCTCTATGACCCCGCAGTGGCTCTATGATCCCACAGTGACTCTATGATCCCGCACTGGCTCTATGAACCCGCAGTGACTCTATGACCCCGCAGTGGCTCTATGACCCCGCAGTGACTCTATGACCCCGCAGGGCTCTATGACCCCGCAGTGGCTCTATGACCCCGCAGGGCTCTATGACCCCGCAGGGCTCTATGACCCCGCAGTGGCTCTATGACCCCGCACTGGCTCTATGACCCCGCAGTGACTCTATGATCCCGCACTGGCTCTATGACCCCGCAGTGGCTCTATGACCCCGCAGTGACTCTATGATCCCGCAGTGGCTCTATGACCCCCGCACTGGCTCTATGACCCCGCAGTGACTCTATGACCCCGCAGTGACTCTATGACCCCGCAGTGGCTTTATGACCCCGCAGTGACTATGTCCCCGCAGTGACTCTATGACCCTGCAGTGACTCTATGACCCTGCACTGGCTCTATGACCCAGCAGTGACTTTATGTCCCCGCAGTGACTGTATGACCCCGCAGTGACTGTATGTCCCCGCAGTGGCTCTATGACCCCGCAGTGACTCTTTGACCCCGCAGTGACTCTATAACCCCGCAGTGACTCTATGGCCCCGCACTGGCTCTATGACCCCGCAGTGGGGCCCGCCACACAGTTTGTGAACCACTAGCTTAAAAGGAGGGGGATTAAAATGATTTGTGTCAGACAAAGGATGAGCTGAGAGGCACAGTATGAGATAAATAGCAATTATTGTGAATTGTGAATCATACAAAATGATTTTAATAGCATACAAGAAGAGAAATATGGGGCTGAAAATGGCCATAATGGGCCTTCTTTAAGATTTGTACCAGTATATAATCAGTATACAGTCTGTGATATCAGTGTTGTGAGATTAGTACTCCCCAACAATCCAGTTTATTCTTAATGTTAGACTTTGGTTTATAATTGGTGGAAAAAGCTAACTGAATTAAGAAATGAGGAGGTAAGCTCTGCTGGAGCCTTTTTGTGTCAGTAATGGATAAGAGCAGTTTAGTGATTTTATCCCGTCATCTTTCATTGTCCATAGGAAGTAGGTATTAGAAGGTATTATCATTTTTAAGTCTGCTCATCACCCAGAAATCCATTAAACACTCTCCAGATTCAAAATTTATTCAACAACCACAGTTTTTTACTGAAATATTTTCAGTGTCTTCCCAATTCAGTTTCCACTGGGGAACAAAAACAAAATGTCATTTCTTATAGAACTGAGCAATTTTTAAAACAGCTGTGATAACTGTGGCAGTATAAAGTCGTTGTGGATGAAGAATTATAAGGTGGCACAGAGTGCATGCTGTTTAAAATGATGAGTTGCATTCATCAAGTTAGCAGGACGTTCACAAGATTTTCAGGTATTTCTGAGAACAGTGGGAGACTTTGATTTGTGAATGGGAAGGCGAACCTGCAATCGAGCTGATGGCAGGAAGTCTCTGGGGCCTTAATGTTTTCTCCAGCAGAGAAAGCTTTTTGGTGCCGTCAAGCAACAGCAAATCAAACACGGCCAACTTACTCACAAGGGAAAAGGGAGGAAAATGTATTTCAGACGTGAGGGATTGGTTAAATTAATGCATGCTCACCAATTTTAAAAAAAATGCTTATTGCAGAACTTAGTCTTGGAGAGCTCTGTTTTCAGTGCATGGGGCAAAGTTGCATCTTCCTCCATAAACCAGTTACAAACTTGGTTTTAAGATTAGCAGCCATTTGTATCTCCCCCTACTCACTAACTCAGAGCAGGTGCATGTAACACAGGTATTCTGTGCTTTTAATTGGTGGAGGCACACCTGTATAAATCTCTCCAAAATCAGAGACTTGTGTTTTAGAAGTTTCTGCTTCCTCTTTCATTATGCATTCTTTGGCCAGTTTGCACATCTGTTTGCAGAAAAAACAGCACCAGTATATGAATTATGCTTGCAAGGCAAATATTCATTTCTGATCTTAAGCAGCATCTGTCTTCTGCACCAGCTTGCATATTCTGCTTTCTGTTCACTTGCTGTGATCACAACCATCTGTGATCCATCTCTAATTTGAGTGATAAACATTGTCAAGCTGGACTGTGTGGCTCACTCTCACCGGTTGTCTTGACAAGATTTTGCACAAGCATCCTGGGGCAGCTGCAAAACAATTATGCAGACGTGCAGTCTCTTCTGTGCATTGCATTCATTGGTTATTTCTGGATGTTAAGAATTAAATTATCACTGAATTAGACAAATAACGTTTCCATTAAAAAAACATGAGACACTTAGAATTTGGCTCCTTCGTACATCTCTAAAACCCGTATCCAGCACCTTTGAGCAAATGGTACAACAGCTCCATGTGAAAGCAACAAACGCAGAGCTACCAGTACCTGTGATTCTTGTTATTTTTATTTAATTCCTATAATTACATAAAGAATAGTTATAGGTAGTAATATGACAGATTCCCAACTCTAAATTAATGCAGCAGTAAATAATTATTTATGTACTTTTGGGTGGTGAGTCATGACTACACTACAACACATAACTGAAACTTTAACTTCTTGTGAATGGTACAGTGAGCAGTGACCCACCAGTACTGTCTCATCTTTTCTGTCTCTGTCAGGATGAGGTTCAACTTCCAGACTTTTTATCCCCAACATTGCTTCAGTTGGCTTTTCCTTGGTGGCTGTACAAATTCCACAAATACTGTACTTTACTGTAATAGTTCTTGTTAAATCCAAGCAATCTGAACTTTAATACATCCCACGATCATTCTAACATAAACATATACACTGATTAAGCATAACATTATGGCCACCTGCCTAATATTGTGTTGGGTCCCCTTTGGCTGCCAAAACAGCCCTGACCCATCGAGGCATGGCCTCCATGAGACCCCGTTTTTGCTTTATGGTAGAGTGCATTATCCTGCCACAGCCGTCAGGGAATACCGTTTCCATGAAAGGGTGTACATGGTCTGCAACAATGCTTAGTTAGGTGGTACATGTCTAAGTAACGTCCACATGGATGGCAGGACCCAAGGTTTCCCAGCAGAAGCCCACAGCATCACTCTGCCTCTGCCGGCTTCCCTTCTTCCCATAATGCATCCTGGTGCTAGGTGTTCCCCATGTATGCGATGCATACACACCCGGCCATCCACGTGATGTCAAAGAAAACATCATTCATCAGATCAGGCCACCTTCTTCCGTTGCTCCGTGGTCCAGCTCTGATGCTACAGTAGCTCGTCTGTTGGCTCAGACCACGTGGGCCGGCCTTTGGCACCATGACCCTGTTGTTGATTCACTGTTGTTCCTTCCTTGGACCACTTTTGACAGATACTGACCCCTGCAGACCAGGAACACCCCACAAGAGCTGCAGTTTTGGAGATGCTCTGACCCAGTCATCTAGCCATCATAATTTGGCCTCAAACTCGCTCAAATCCTTACGCTTTCCCACTGATTTCCCATGATCAGTGTTATTACTGCACCAGCCGTCCCGCTGTCACATGTGGTCATAATGTTATGCTAGATTGGCATATGTAAGTAGCTGCTAAATGTAGGCTTTATAGATGTAGTGACTTAGTCTCACTCTGATCACTCTTGATTTGCCTGCAGTCATTTGGATGCACAGGCAGCAGTGACTAACTGTGTTCATGAGGCCTTTTCGGTTTCAGCTCTTCTATCTGTTTCTACTCCTGAGAATTTGGTGTGTGTGTGTTCATGCTTGGCTTCGTGCGTTTGGCCCAGTGGTCCTGCGGCCGGCCGCCTCTCTCTCACTTGCTTCCTGTCTGTGGCTTTTTCATTCTCTGATGACGTGACTGTGTCTCTCGTCCCGCAGTTTGGCTTGTCCTTCGCTACCTTCCGCCCCGCTCTCTCTCACTCTGGCTCCACCAGGCCTCTCTCTGTCATTCTTCCTGTTCCTGCGTCCCCACTCTATACCCGCCCCCCTGGATCCAGCTCCTCCTCTCCCACATCAAAGGTTCCTATGTGGAAGGTTTGTTCTTCATTCGCTTCCATTTCTTTAGTTGCACAAGATTTATTTTCATTTAATTTTCATCGCCTGATTAACTCATTCATAACCACATTGCACTGCTTCATTGCAAGTGTTCATCCCCACTTGCTGTGTGTGCATTATTTGCCTTCCTTGCTGGTTTTACAGTCTGCCAACTGGTGACTGACCAAAACCAAGCAAGGTCAAAGGCCATTAGCATATACATTCTCAAACACTCATAAAGGCCCCTGCTCCACACACTCTGACCTGCACACAGCCCTTGAAGTACCCATAAAGGCCCCCTCTCTCTGCACTCAGATGAAGGGCTTCAAACTGCTGGATAATGGACAAGTCTCTTGCTAATGCTACCACCCACTTCCTGTTTATTAACTACACTCACCTCTTCAGGATTGGTCCAAAGCAGGTCAGTATGAGCAGCCTGTGGCTGCAGCGGCAGTCCAGAGAAGAAAGGAGCCTCTGGATAGGCTGAGGGAGAACGAGGCATCCCCGGGTTCCCAGGGATATGCTGGGCCATCACATCCTGATGATGGGCAGAGACCCAGGATGACACCAGCTACCATCGCTGCCAAGGTAACAGTAAAGCTGATTATATGGAAGCACAGGCTGAAAACAGCAAATCATGAGTGTTTATAGAAATATGTGAATAAGTATGGCTTATAGTAGACATTCCAGTTACTGTGGTCTGCAGCAGCAGTGCATATTTCATTCACTGGAGAACAAGTCTGACAGTTAGCTAAAGACTTGGTGTAGCTGTCAGTTAAGAGACAGCACATATTGTCACGGTCCTGTTTTACCCAGTGTTTTGTGTTTTTTCTGTGAGGTTCTGTTTTTTGGTGAATGTCTGCTGTGTTCCTAAGTTTGTGTACAGTTAGGTCCCTGGTCGTTGTAGTTTTATGAATTCTGCTTTTTGTTACTGAATTCCATTCCTGTCTTCCCTTGGTCTTCTCGTCTTCCCCGCATCTCTCTGTTCTAGTGTCTGTTTGTCTCTGTAACATCGTCCCTTGTCTCTTGTGCATTCGATTCCTCGTGTTGTGTCAAGTCTGCATTTGTCATGGTTGGTCACTTCCTGTTTTATTTTGGCAGTCATTGTTGTTCGGCTTTGCTTCCCTTGTGTTATTAGTCTTATTTGGATCACCTGTTCGTCCCAGATGTCTTCACTCTCCCTGATTACCTCGTGTGTATTTAAACCCTCAGTTTTCTTCTGCTCATTGTTGCATCATCATCTGTGTTCCCTGTGTGTGCCCTCCCTTTGGTTTTCCGAGAGTTTCATGGTACAGATTAATGACTGACCTTAGATTTTGTGTTTGGGACATTGTTAAAGAGATTCTGCATTAAAGCTGTTTTGGAGTTCAGCTGTGTCTCATGCAGCCTGACCCTGACAAGTATATGACTATAAAGGCCTATAAACAGGAGAGCTTCTGGTGTCAGACACCAACACTCACCAGTGCTTTAGGTGAAGAAACACATCCACGTGAACTCGTTATGGCACAAGAAAACCACTTCCATGTTCTCGGATGGACGCTTACAGACTCAGGATGCTTTTTTTTATTTATTTTTTTGCTCTTTGTTGATATAAGTTTGAGTTTGGGGTGCGTAAACAATTTTTTGGCTTCTTAAGGGCTGCGCATTAGAAGACGTTTGAGAACCACGACCCTAAAAGAAAGGGAAGCACTCCCCAAAACTTAGTGGTGCGTTTTATGGCCAGAACCTTTTTGCTTCTATGCTAATTTGTTTGAAAGTATTTAACATGAACTAAACCAACCTCCATGGAGAAAAATGCATTTTTTCACTGAAGCTGTTTTAACATTTTGAATTTGGTTTCCGTCTCATGTTTTCGACCACAGACAGCACTCATTATATCACAGTGGAATAAAAACACTGTGAAAATGGAATTATATGAAATGCTCACTGTAAAGATCAGATTCGGGTATTAGAGAAACTGAAGGGGGGGGGGTGTCTCTATTTTGCTGAAATACTTGCATGCATGAGCTCATTAAATTCCTTTTTTTATTCCACGTGTTATAATCACGAAAGGAAAAAAAAATTCTCTCGTGTTTGAGTTTAGTTTTCAAACAGCTGGTCGATCAAACACCAATGTAGCATCTGACTGTCCTCAGCACGGAGAGGAGGTTTCTCCAGCAGCCAGTGACCTCGCCATGGTGCTTACCAGGGGACTCAGCATGGAGCAGCAGAAGAGCAACAGAGATTCCCTGCAGTACTCCAGTGGATACAGCACAGAGACCACAACCCCATCCTGCTCAGAGGACACGATTCCTTCACAAGGTGAAAGTCTGATCTGCTGCACCCTTTACTGCAGCCTTTAACCTCATTCAGCCTAGAGTGACCACATGTAGGAAACTTCACCTGGCCAGATTCATCATCTTGTTTTTTGTAACATTCCAGGAAAAGCAACCTTTTTATATTTACTACTTCTGCAGAACTTTTACTTTATTGTATTCCTCCCACTCTTGCCTTTAAAGTGTTGTTTTACCAAAATCAGATTAAGTGAATCCATTTAATCATCCAGGCAGCAGCTAAAGTGTATGATGGATGCATTCTGACAGTCTCCCTGACAGCAGCTGGAAAATGACAAAATAAAGATAAAATTGAAAAATATTAAATGTGCTCAGTTGCTGGCATGCTGTACCAAAATGATGCAGCTATCCCTGTGTTAATCTAATAACCCGGCCACAGAACATTGTCTTTCCTCTCCCTCTGTTTGTGGCACATCTATTTGAATCACTTCTCTAAAGTCTCATAAATACCACTTTTTTTTTTTTTATCCTCTGCTCTCCCGATATTAGGTTCAGATTACGACTGCTACTCAGTGAACGGTGATGCAGAAGGTCCAGATGGACAGACAGACTTTGACAAGTCCTCAACAATTCCACGCCACTCTAACATTGCCCAGAACTACAGGCGAATGATCCAGACCAAGAGGCCTGCCAGCACAGCTGGCCTGCCCACTGGGGTTCTTGGTCCAGGGGCTCATGGGATACCAGGGCAACCTGGTGGAGCTGGTGGAGGAGGAACAGGAACTCCAGGCACTGCCACCATCCGCCGAACCCCCTCTACCAAACCGGGTGTGAGGCGCACATTATCCAGTGCAGGCCCCATCCCCATACGACCACCCATCGTGCCTGTCAAAACACCCACTGTCCCTGGAGACTCACATTCACCTGGTGCAGGTGGAGGGCATGCAGGCGGCGTGCCTGTCCGTGTGGGCAGTGAGGAATGTGTGTTCTTCACTGGAGCTGAGGATTCACAGGGAGTGCTTGATTATGTGAAGGCTTCACCAAAGCGCCTCAGCCTGCCTAATACCGCCTGGGGATCGGGGGCTGCATTAGAAGTCTATGCTCAGCAGCACGGGGGCCTTCCAACAGGAACAGGCTCAGGAGCCGGAATGGAGGAGGATCAGATGATCGCGGCCAATCGGCACAGCCTAGTGGAGAAGATTGGCGAGTTGGTAGCCAGTGCGCATGCCCTTGGTGAGGGGCAGTTTCCTTTCCCCGCCCTCCCTGATGACCCCGCCCCGCCCCCAACTGGCCCCACTGACACTCAGACAGGGACAGAGGGAGCAGAAGGGTCTGGCGACATGCTGACCACCATCCGGAGAGGAGTCCGGCTTCGCAAAACCGTCTCCAATGACCGCTCAGCTCCACGTATATTGTGATTGGAGGAACAGCAGAAAGAGGATGATGCTTGTTAACCAATAGGGAGTCAGGTGTTGGTGTGGCGCAACCCAACCACCTAGTACATACACAAAAACTTAACCATGTAGGGAAAGCTATAATATAACAGAAGACAAATGAAAACAGAAACATACACAAAAAAAGACACCATTAGAGTAAATGATATATAATATAATGATAATAATAACAATGATAATGTTAACCCATGCTGACCGTTAAAAGTTAAATGCTGAATATTGACAGGCTCCTAGCAGGCCACTATAACTAGTGTGTGTTGGACGCATGTTTGTATTCTATACACCCTCACCCAGGGAAGGAAAGTTATGATTTTTAAAAAGAGGCAACGAAAGAGAGAAACACTGGGTTCTGTTCTGTTTTGCCAACTTACACCCTTCCTTATCCTCTTCTCCAACTAACCTGACTGCCTGATCCCAGATGAAAGACTGAGAGAGGGGCCGGTGTGGACGAGAGAGAGAGGGGAGTCAGAGTGCCATGTGAGCAGCTGGATTCGAACCCAGGCTGTCTCAGCAGCAACACACTGTACTTATCAGCCCATTGAACTGAAGCTTTGGTATTAGCACGGGGAGCTAACAAACCGGAGGGCCTCTCTGGTTCATCCTAATGTAAAAGAATCTTCAGAAAAAAAAACACTGTTGGCATTGAACCGTGCTACTGCCCCCCTTCCCCCCTCTCTCGCTCTCTGCATTGTGAATGCGTGCATTCATGGGTGTGCATGTGGGCAAGTGTAAAATGTGAGTGCGCGTCTACGTGTGACTAATTGTGTGTATGTGTGCGAGGGGGGTGGGTAGAGCTCTGCTGCAGGACAGCTGGTTACCCAATGAGGGCAGGGCTTTTTCTCCTGTGTGTTGTGCGTGTATTTTCTTGTTTATATTGTGACGTCATTTACCTTGTTACCACTGTACGAGAAGTTAGGAGACGTACTCTGGGCGTATAGATATATTCATATATATTTTCTAGAACCAGAGAGAAAATGTTAAATCAGAAATGGAGCAATAAATGTGTTTTATTTTCTTGTTTTGAAGAAGCGGATCGATGGAGGATCGCAGATTCTCCTTTGTCACATTCAGGCAATCATCAGGAATGCTAAATTACACATCGACTGTGAATTCATGCCTAGCCGGTTTTGGCGTGTGTCTCCCTCTGTCCCTGTCTCTTTCTGAGTGAAATTGATCACAAAAGTCTGGAAAAAAAGGAACTATAAGCACTTTGATGGGGAATAGATTATGTACAATAGCAAGTAGGTGTTGTTGTAGTCATACTGTATGATAGGGAGTGTGAAAGTGAGAGAGATGGTGTCCTGGGGGGGGGGGATTATTTAATTTGTGAACGAAGAAGAAGAAGAAGACAGGGAGGGACAAAGAGGAAGTGAGAAAGGCTGGTTGGAGTGATTGGTTGAACGAGGTGGGATAAGAAAGTGTCAGGGATTATGAAGTGGATTATGAAGAGCACTAAAGTTTTTATTGCTGTGGCTCCACTTAAATTTGAAGGACTGGTCACATAATGCAAAAATAAATATCCACAGTATAGACAGGTCAGACAATCTTTGAATATATACTTTAATATATCCTGTGATGGATATACCAGCTCTTCAGATAGTTTCATTTTTCTGTCGCTGAGCTTTCTGCCTCATAACATCAGAGCTGAGTGACTTTCTACTGTGGACCTTAAGCTGCTGAGCACATTCTGTAATAAAGAGCCTTTCAGTACTGTGAGTGTAACAAATCTGTTCACCTGTGTTGTGTGAGGACAGAGGCAGAAAGTTCAGAAATTGAGCAAATTCAATCCCAACGATAAACACGTCTGTGGCAGAAAACATGCCATAACATTTTTAATTATATTTGCACCTTGTAATACTTAACTGGTATCAATAGTTGAGGCTATCGCACTGTGTTTTCCAGTGTCTGATTGACTGTGTTTTTAGTGATCTTCAGTCATGTTCATGCAGAAATAGCACAGTTATGTAAAAATCTAGTCTGACCTGTAAATATTGTCTTTTTTGCATTATGAACACACAAAGTTAAGCCTTGAATGAAGCTGGACGACACTCTTCTGCCTTAGACTTAATCTGCTTGTTGCCCTTTCTAAATAAAACCCGAGATTTGAACCACACAGCTCACCCAGCACAGATGTAATCAAACGCATGGAGAGAGCACGCCTAGCTGGTAGCTTTCAATTTTGGACATTGGTTATTAATTCTTTACTTTTTAGTAAACCGTGATTATTGTTTGGAACTCAGCGGTTACATTACAGCTACTATGTAACTGTTTGGGAGTCGACATGTTTACAGCGGTGACAGTTTGATGGAGACGTGGCATCATTTCCAGCTCTTCACATATGAGCAGGGGGAGTCCATTTGAGAAAGCGGTTCATGTGCATCAAAGTTCTTTTAGCTGCCAGCTAGCTCCTGAAAAGTTTGCCTTTGCCCAAGCCTTCGATTGAAACTCGGACTTCTGCACAGGATGTGAGACGTGACTGCCTTTGAAGCTGTTGAAAGCCACCTTTCTGGAATCCAGCCTCAGTACAAAAGGACTGTAACAAGTAATGTAACACAACTGAAATTACTCGCCCAACACTGGTTACATGTAAAATCATTATTTAGACCAACATTTATTCAGTCACATGAAATGAATGTAGTCCCGGCAGTCAGACACAACGCTGGCGTCTAAACACGGCGAGGCCACCGCGGCACAGTTGAGCTCAGGATACGGCTGTATGACATGAACATGTATGAACACTGAGATGTAAGAAAAGGTGAAGCTCGCTTGATGTGCTCTCTGATGACAAAGACGTGGGAATATTTAAGTTGACATAGAGGAAAAGATGTGTGACATGAGCATTTCACTGCCTGTTCATACAATATGTACTGTATGTGCTGTACTTGTAAAAGAGAATCAGGTGCACAGATTAGGTTTAAAGGTTTGTTAGAAAATATTACATTAAGTTTTTTTTTTTTTTTAAGTACTGTCTGAATGTTTTGTCTTACCTTTAATTAATGTAAAAAAAAAAAAAGAAAACACTCCCGTTGTAACACAAACTACTAAAGCTGTGTAACATATGGATGTAGGACATGTGGACCGAGAGTGAGTGTGTCCTTGTTCGGCTGTTGATCTGTAGGCTAGTGAACTCTTCATCAACATGTCTGTACGCTCTTCTAGCAGTGACCTGAACTTAGCCTGTGACATCAACTCTCCTATATGCTCTTTTTATTTATTTTTTTTGCCTTGAATAGAGAATCGTTAGAGGCACGTTTGTGGCTCTTTAAAGAAATCTTTAGAATGATTTATTTAAAGAGTTGTTTTTCCTTTGGCACCCTCTGCGAGCACTATTTTTTTGTTGAACTTTGCAGCAGTGCTTCACAAAGAGGATGCCTGTTCTGTCAGAGGGGAGCTGCTGCGTGTGTGTTACATGAAAATGTTGTGTGCTGAATCTGGACGAGCAGAAAACAAAAAAAAAACATGTTTTGGGTGAGAAACGTCTGATCTAAAGCGTTTCTCTCAGAAACGTTTCCCTCACCTGTCACGGTCACAGCGTGTATCAATCTGCATATTTATGGTGAATGTTCTGTGTGGTGAAAGATGGCATCCACCCGTGTTTGATTTGCTTGAACTATCACAATGTCAGAACATTGTTCTTGTACATGTGAGTGACATTTCTACTTTAAACAACAGGAAAGCAATGCAGGGGCAGTGTGCATGTGTGTACATTCACATTCATGATCCACTGTGGGTATGATAAAGGAGAATATCATTGTTTTGTAGACTAGGATACCTGTGCTGTCCATCTGAAGTTATTCCACATTGCATAGCTCCCATGTTGGTATTTGGAGTTTAGATATCTTTAAAAAGGCAGAGAATAAATCACACACTGGAGAGGAAAACAGTTCATCGTGCTCACTGTTACTTTAAAACTCAGCTTTTTGTTACTTTGATTTTCAGCAAAAAAAACCCTGAAACATGCCTAAAAGCTGCCGTGAAGATGCACTACCAGAAGGTTTTATAAGCTGCTGAACCAAAACACTGAGCCATCTATAACTGATACAACTGTGTGTTAGTGTTGGGCAGTATGTTTGCTTTTCCAAGTAGTTAACATGAGTCCAACAATTTGATGCTGTAGATGTATTTGCAGAGGTTTGCAGTACGACCCATACTCCCAACCACAGAGACCAAGACTTCCATTACTGGTTCTTTGGTCTTCAAGGCTCTGCATTCAACTGCCAACAAGTGATGATTTCGTCAGTCACTGAGAGCCAGTGTATTTGTCTAATCACCCAACCCTACTGGATAAAAGCAATAAGATGTGAGGCATTAGGAAGAATGGGAAAACTTTGGGATCCTGAAGCTCAATATGCCACATCAACTTACTGTAGATGTTTAATCTAATTAAGCTATGCAAGGCTTGGTCATTCAGAAGGAGAGTTTATCTAAGAAAAGTTCAAATTCAATTGAGTATTATTAGTATAGTACTAATTCATCTCAAGGCACTTTATATTACATGCTATATAAAGATCCTGTTAGAGAGAATAAACTAGCAATCCAAAGATCCCCTCTGAGGAATCACTTGGCAGCAGTAGGAAATAAAAAAACTCTCTTTTAACAGGAAGCAGGAAGCAGAACCAGGCTCAGGAAGGCCTGGCTCTCTCCACCACAGCCGGATAAACTGACAGTGAGGATCGCCTTTCACTTAATATGTGCTAAAATAAATTTCTTTCCCATTCCTGTCATTTTTGCAAAGTTTCTGAGACTTGTGTGAAGCTTAGTCCTGGACTAAAACCTGGTCTAGGACTAGGCTTCAACACTGTCTGGGACACTGAAATATTGTTCTGGGATAAAGAGCCTCATGTTGTGGCTACGACTGTTTTCTCCTCCAGTGGGTGTGGTTTTCCAAGCATGAGGAGCTGAGCTCTGTCTCCATAGTCACAGATGATTCCCATGTCTGAATGTTTATGTGCCGCATGTTTGATGAAAACAGGAATTCACTGCCAGATATCCACAGTAAGTTATTCCTTTAATATCATTTTCATAATGCCCTGCAGGACACGCACTGCTGCTTAATCTCAAACTATCAATAAGAACTCAGGACGAGACACGTACTCTAAAACCTTCAGGTTTTCCAGTTGAATGAGATCGAGGCAGACTGCACGCAGCGAAGGGATGAGTGAAAGCTACAGCTCTGCTATTTTCCTTTAAAATACCCAGTTCACAGCACAAGAAATATCTAAGTAAACAATAATGTTTTAAAAATTCTGAATTAAGTGTGTACTGAACAAGCTGAAATGACTGCTACGGTGTCAGTTCATGACTGTATGTGTTGTTCAGTGCAGGCCCCAAAACAAAGCCACATCGATACACAAGCATGCAGGTGTGCGTGCATAGATAGAAACACACGTGCACAGCATTAATTCACACATGGAACAATCTCCTCTTCCTCAAGCGAGAACTCAAAGAGTCCCAGCGACACCGAACGATGTCACTTTCTACAAGCACTGCAGAAAGTGACATCTTTCTTACTTACTACTTACTAGGTTAATGTGTGAGTTTCTTCAATAATGCACACATAGATTTCTTTCACAGTAGTGACATACGCTGTTGACTTTGAAAAATACTGCACAAGTAGCCCTAAAAACTACAAAGCTGGGTACCTACCAAGGATTAGTCTACAGAGACTATAAAGGGTGAAAGGAATAGTTTAACATTTTGGGGAATGTTTCTCACTGACAGGTAGATGTGAGCCTGGCTTTAGAAGCTGTAGGAAACTCAAACCCCTCCAAATTTAAACATGCCACCTACCTGGAGGTCTGAAGTTTACTAAGTGACACACTTCTGTGTTTAATCTGAACACACGTCAGTGTAAAGGATATAACTGTAAGAGGTTAACTGACAGATTCAGCACCCAGGTGCAGTGGCTGGCTCAAGAGTAGAAAGAAAGAAGCTCATAACTTTTCCAAAATGTTAAGCTGTCGCTTTAACTTTTAATGAAAACATGGTGATTTTTTTTTTTAAGCTTATGTCACTGGAGATGGACTGAGTTGGAAATGTGTGAACAGCTTGGAGGTGTATGAAAAGTACCAGTTAGCAATGGAAATTATATTTCACCAACTGCAAAAAGCAAAAGAGAGCTTCATTTAAATGTTCCTGTATTCCCAGACATTTACACCTGTGTGCCCCGTCTTCTCCCTATTCTCCTATTACCATTCGACTTTTATCTGCTTTCCCTGATCAGTACACCCAGGGATGCGGTGTGGCTGACAAATTAGAAAACAACACTTGTGATGGGAGCCCCATTGGCTGCAGTCTGTCTCTTTGTGCCTTGCAGCCCATCAAAGCTAATGAAAAATAATTGTGATGAAGTCTTTATTTTCACCACAGTCCACAGTGAATACACACTGTGCTCGATTTATTATCTTTCTGCTTCCCCATCACTCTCTCCCCTCCCTCTGCGTCTGATTACTATATGTCAGGATGCATGTGTGGATCCGATGTGTCGTAATGGCTAACGGGTGGGATCGTTTTGGGCCCTGGGTGTTATGTCCAAAACGCTGGAATCATTAGGTAGGTTAAGTTGTTCCCTAATGTAAGCGCTAATATCTGCTGGTCTCAAGACAAACAGATGGATCTCTAATGTGCCGTCTCTGTGCTAGATTACATTTTAATTAATTTTGATCAGGCTTTTTACGGCATCTTCCTGGCATCACCTCAAAGGGAGCTTGTGTTATTTGGGTTCTCAGTGAGCTTCTTTCAAAGAAACCTGCACGATGCAATGAATGATGATGACGTTTTGATGGTAGTGAAAGCCCAGTGGTGGATGAGACCATCAAAATACTATCTGTTCAGTTCTGAATTGATTTAGGTTCCACTGTGGCAAGAAGTGACAATTGAAGTCCAAGCATAAGAAAGGGTAGAATCTAACAAACATGAACAACATACAGGGAAAAGTCAGAGGCCTAACCCAAGAACAAGGCTTGGTTTGTAACCCAAGCTTAATTTCAAGAGGAGAACACATCTTCTCCACTTTAAGCTGATTAGATATGTTAGATAGCTGGAAATCTGGCTGCTGCAAGCCAGCATTAGCTAATGTCATCCAGACAAAAGGCAGCTTAGAGCTGCGTTTGAACCTTCAAACAGAAATATGTCCGCAGACTGAGAGTCTCATGTTTAGGGTCGAGTTGTTCAAACCTACCTGGCAGTAAACCTTTTAATATGTGAAAAAAAATCAACATAGGCTACTTTTAACTAAGCAATCAGTGCAGCCAATTTCACATGTTCTGTTTTTGATTGGCATGGCTCAGGAGACAATACTACTAAACTGATATCCTGCATGTAAGTCCTTTTGTTCTGTCAAAATTAAAATTACTGTGTGACTACTCAGCTTTTCTCCGACCACTGTTTGAATTATTCCTTTTACATCAGTGTTATGGAGACTGAAGGAGATGCAGCAGTCAACATCTCATTCTGCTGGTTCCCAGTGCAACACAGTGGAATTAAAAGTAGAGAGGAACAGGAGTTCAAACTGCTTGTTGATGACTGACGATGAAAACTTCAGGCATGGCCAACTTCTCTCAGCCAGTAAACTTCATGACCCAGTGCATATCAGTTTCCCTGGTTACTGAGATTCATAGGAGGTTGGAGGACTTCCACTGTGAGCATTTGCTCTCAGTATGAACACATCGATAGAAATTGGTATAGAAATAACTTCCCTCTAAATACTATATACTTACAGTAGAGACCAAAGCACCTTGAGGCGACTGTTGTGATTTGGAGCTATATAAATAAAATTGAATTGAGACTTACAGAATATCCCACATTAGACTTGAAAATGTCTTCATTTGAAACAGCCTCATCAAAAAGAACATAATGTTCTTTCCTGCTGACTGATCCAAGTAAGAAAACCACAATGCTGGCCATTGAAGAACAGATTGTTTTGTATTTTTGATCAGACAAAAAGAAGTTTTGGGTTCCTCTATATACAGCCCACTCTTTAAGCCATCTGCCCAAGTTATACTGAACTATGTACTTGCATGTGTGTGTGTGTGTGTGAGTGTGATTATGTATGTTGCACAAGGAGAGATGGTTAAAACCCCTACTGTTCCTCCCTTCCACCTCCCACACACAATCTGTCAGTCCTTCCTGCTGTCTAATACTGAAGGTATCCACACACACACGCGCGCACACACGTCTGAAGCAAACATGACTAAGGTTGATTCTCAGAAGCCGCGTGAGGGTCCACTGAAGTCCTCTATGGGATCCTGATGTAACTCATTGCAACCTCTTGTCATACAGCCGTGCAGCACAGAGTGACCGGAGTGGCCTCCTGGTGCCACTGTCACTGTAACTAAATTGAATGTCTCGGTGTCTCTGCTCCAGTTCTCAGTAGTGTTTCTGGCTCACCTGCTCTCTTTCTCTTCTTTCTCGACAGCCGACATCTGAACTCACAATGAAATCTCTACAAAAGTCACCACTGAGGCGTTTTCTAAGGGGCTTTTTTTCTTTTTTCTTTCAGATAATAATAATATTGTGAGCGAATCAACACCTGCTTCTTCTTTCTGTACAAACCAGTCTCTTTGCTCCTCTCTTCCCTCCCGAGTAGCCCTGCAGGCACTGTGGTCTTGTCTTTCTCTCTTCTTACTCCCCCTCACGTCTGCTTTTTTTCCTTTAATTTATTGTGAATTGATTTCTAAGTTTATTTCGCCTCTGTCGCTGCAGGTCAAGATTTCTTTTCTGTCTTCCTTTTTGTAAGATTGACCCTTTTTTTTGTTAACTTTAGTCACTGCTAATGTAACAAAACGCACTGTGATGATTCCAGTATTAATAAAAGTTGTACTTAAACTGTGTACTGCTGTGTAAAATGAGTCTTACTATTCAAGAAATATGGTGTGAGTCTTAAACCGTCCACAGGGTTTAGCGTGCACTGAGAAGTAATTCAGTATGGGTCAGTGAATTGACTGGATGGTTTCTAAAGGCCAGTGGGAGGCAGAGAGGCTAACTTTAGTCAGTGAACCAAAGAATGACACTTGTTCTTTCAGTGCATGATAAAAGTGGTTATGAAGAGATTCCATATCCCAGTGGTATATAATTTCCACAGCATTAACTTTAGGCAGATCCTGTAAATAAAAAGCACGTTTGTGGAGGAAGCCCAGGTTAAATCACGTGGAATGAAGAGTCTGCTCATGAAGAAAGAATAATGCCGCATAGGTCAGCATATGTAAAGCAACCCTATATTCTGAAGGTCATCCTGATAACAGCACATATTTATACAAAAACATGCCATTTATGTATACTGCATATTCCATATACAGAATACAAGTTATTACATATGTGGCAGGTCTTCAAAGGGGGAGAAGCCGATGATGTAAGGTCTTTGTCTCTGCTGTAATAGAAAAGAGGCATTCTGTGGGTCCTTGGTGTCTCCAGGTGAACTCTGAGTTGTTACATTCTTACAGGTGAGCTTCCTTCTTTCAGTGAAATTCATTAGTCCCCTCTTGAAAAGGACATCTGAAAAGAATCTGCATTGACTAAAGCTTTTAATGACTTCATCTGTTTAATCACAAGGAATCAAGAAAACAAAGAGAGAATCAGGTCAGTCCTTTCGTGGCACACAGCATGTGACAGCAGTGTCCCCTCTGGAAACCCTCCATTAGTTTAGGAGAGTCTCACCCACTCTAACATAGGTTCAGACGCAGACCTCCTACTAAGGAGCTGGATGGCTGATTGAACATTATATTTACATCCTCACTGTGTCAACTATCCATCTGTTTTTTCCACTTTCCAATTCAGGCCTGGGGGGAGGAGCTATCCCAGCTGCCATAGGGCACGAGGTTCACGCTCACATTCACACCTACAGTCGATATATCATCACAAATAAACCTACCCCGTGCATGTTTTTGGACTGTGGCAGGAAGCCGGAGCACCCACAGAGAGCCCACGCAGACATGAAACTCACCACAGAAAGATCCAGGCTGGATTTCAAACCAGGGCCTTCTTGCTGTGAGGCTACAGTGTGCACTGTGTCGACTACAAGTCAACGTGTAGTTGATTTTAACACTCATTCAGTATACTGCCAGAATGCAGGGAGGATTATCCAGGGTATTATTACATTTGTCTGTGTGTTTAGCTCGCAGTAAAATGATACAACATTTTCTTTAATTTTGGTATGAGAGGGTTATCATCACAAAATCTCTAGAAAATTAAGATGCACCTTAAGCTACTAATTATAATAACCCCAAACTACTGATTTAGATATTGAAATGAAAACAATTTTAAAACTCTAATGGGAGAGAATTTCACAGAACCCACGAACACTTCGCACAGCTTAGCTTAAAATCTTTTGTTTGTCCAGAATCAAAATGGCTCCAGCCGAGAATCTGCACCGGTATACACACCAGATTCAGGTGTTCCAGTCACTTCCACTTCCACAGGTGTATAAACCAGCACCTAGGCATGCAGACTGCTTCTACAGACTTCAGTGAAAGAATGGGTCGCTCTCAGGAGCTCAGTGAATCCCAGTGTGGTACCGTGATAGGATGATACCTGTGCAACAAGTCCAGTCACTACTACCACAGTCAGCTGTTAGTGGGATTATAGCAAAGTGGAAGCAGTTGGGAACAACAGAAACCCAGCCATGAAGTTTTAGGCCAGGTAAAATCACAGAGTGGGGTCAGCGGATGCTGAGGGTCATAGTGCACAGAGGTCACCAACTTTCTGCAGAGTCAATCACTACAGACCTCCAACCTTCATGTGACCTTCAGATCAGCTCAAGGACAGTGAGAGCTTCATGGATGTTTCCATGGCAGCAGCATCCAAGCCTTACATCACCAAGCTCAATGCTGGACTGGACTCTAAACTCTACTGGACTCTAAACTCTACTGGACTCTAGAGCAGTGCAGACGTGTTCTCTGGAGGGATGAATCACACTTCTCCATCTGCCAATCAGATGGAGGAATCTGGGTTTGGTGGTTGCCAGGGGAACGGTACCTGTCTGACTGCATTGTGTAAAGTTTGGTGGAGGGGGGGTTATGGTGTGGGGGTGTTTTTCAGGAGTTGGGCTCGGCCCCTTAGTTCCAGTGAAAGGAACTCTTAATGCTTCAGCAGACCAAGACATTTGGGACAATCTGATGCTCCAACTCTGTGGGAACAGTTTGGGGATGGCCCCTTCCTGTTCCAACATGACTGCACACCAGTGCACGAGGAGGAGGAGTGACAGCCTAGAGGAGAAGAAGAGGGTTTATCACTGAGAGGACACTGGCTCGAATCCTTGAATGGAGCCTTCAGCAAACACTCCTAAGCCTGTGGAAAGCCTTCCCAGAAGAGTTGAAGCTGTTATAGCTGCAAAGGCTGGGCCGAGTTCATATTAAACCCTCTGGATTAAGAATGGGATGTTACTCAGATTCGTGTGTGTGTGGAGGCAGATGAGTGAACACAAATGTACCTACTGTACCTACTCGTACCCTTTGTTTAGTTCTGTGAAATAATGCACAGATAGTGACAGCTTTGCTTTGCTTTAACGATCCCTAACATTGTTAAATTAACACTAACATATTTTGAAGTAGTTAGTAACAAGTCATTCAGTAACCGAGGAGAGTTATTTAAGTGTCTCATGGTCTATTTTGTCAAACCTCTCAATAGTATGAATGTGGGACAAGAACAACTTGCTTGATCAACAGTGAAAATCTAATAATTCAAAGCATGACTGAGAGTGAAGATGCTTTTATTCTGAAGCATAAACACCTTCGCCACAATTAGAGAAACTACCCCCCCGCCACACCACACCACCCCCATTGCATCTTAGTGAGCATTGCAGGTGTTACTGCTGAGTTTGCAGTTTCCTCTTGATTCATATTTTTTGAGGTCATTCCTCCTGACAGTGTTATAGATCACTCCTGAAGCTGAAAATGAAGGGAAAAAATAGATGCATTCTGCTGCACGCTGGTAGGGGGCGCCCAAGTCCTTTAACTCACAACCACAGCCGTCTGAAGGAGGCAGAGCAGTGATAGTACATGGCTTACTGTATATACATGGAAATATGTTAAACACCTGAGTTGTTCAGGAAGGTGTCACACGGTCACATGGCTATTTTTTTTTTTTCTTCAGGAAGCACGAGGACATCCTGTGGTGGTTTAAATTTCTGAGGTAAGTTGAGGAAAAGCAGAAAATAATAATTTCCTGTGAACAGAGTCAGAGCATCAATAGCTTGTTTCTTCCTTTTCAAGCTTGAAACTGTTAAAAAAAAAAAAAAACATTTAAAATTTTTCATTAAAATCTATTATGGTTTCTGGAAATCGATGTTCCATTTCTAACAAAAGTTTCTGAGGGCACTGCGGCCATCATCTGCTCAGAATTAGTGAATGGTCTGTTGGTTAGCTGAACTAAATCTTGTCAGCTGGCTTTGATTAAAGCACTTGATAAGACAAGGACAGACTTCTTTTACTTTACATCTACTCCCCCGTTACCAGCATGGAACCACACATAGAACTTTAATTAAAAATAAGTGGGCCACAATTAATCTGAGGGAGGCATGCTTCATTCAGACGCACAGCAGCTTGAGACTGTAAGCCCGTTATACTGCCTTTTGTGTCTGTGTGTGCGCGTCCAAGGGTGTGCACTCAGCTGAAGTGAAGGGAGTGTGTCTCTGCTCTGCTCTTCTCATACTGGGACTCGAATGCTTAAATCGTGTGGCTCAGTGTTAGCAGCACTAATAGCGAATTGCTCCATGACATATTGAAAAGACTCACGTATTGTGATGATTTTATTCATAGAAAAGTAGCACAGACACTGCAGGATAGGTATATCAGCAGCTCATTTTACTATTACTTTTAGACTTTGCTTTTTAAATTAGTTTTCCTGCAATCTGAAACAGTCCACTGGGTAAGTGCGCGTTTCTGTCAGCCTAACAATTTGTGTCCTTTTGCCTTCATATCTAAATAAACTAAAGTAACATTCAAAGCATGCCGTGCTTCATATCTTTTTTACTTAGCCCTTACATATAAATTGGTGCAGGGAGAGATTGTTGCACATTCAGGCTAACCTGACCCACACTGTGCAAAAATATCCCAAAGATAAGCACAATAACCTGAACGGAAATGGACCATTTTTCTAAGCTGACGAATACAAGATTATATGTTTGCATGCGTATATTAACTTTGCTTAGAAAGCATAGTTTTTTATATATACATGTCTACAGGATGCTTTAGAATCAGTCTGCATAATCCAGAGTGACAAAGAGAAAAAATGTTTTGCCTAAATCTGAACTCTCTCATTTACAGATGAATTAGATCCTTCACTCTGGCTCCAAATTGCGGTCAGGTGCATCATATTTGATTTAATAAGATGTGCCCAGATCTTGATTGGAGTCCACCTGTGGCAAACTGAAAAGACTGGACATCCTTTAGAAAGGCACAGACCTGTGCATACAAGGCCGGGCCTCTGAGACTGCACGTCAGGACAGAACAAAAGGCAAAACGTCCAAAGAACTCAGTAAACCTCCACAAAAAACTGATGAGGAAACTGTAAGAGTTTCCAGGTGGTGTCAATAATTGTAAACTTTGAAACATCAAGGCTCCTGATAAAATTGGATGCCCAGCTAAACTGAGTAACCAGAGATGTCGTACCTTGGTCAGGGCAGTGAATAACTTTAACAGGGCTCCAAAAATTTTGAAAGATGAGCGAACCCCCTCAGCAGCACTCCATCAGTGAGACAAGGGGAAATATTCTTTTGGTCAAAAATAAAATATTTAATCGCAAATATGAAGGAGGGCACTTTCACTGGTTTGCCGCCTGGGTGATATGATGCCTATAGTAAAGCAGTGTTAGTAAGAAATATGCTATGGATGCTTCTCAGCTGTCGGAAGACTGGGCAGAATTGAATGGAGAATGATTACAGCCAAACACAGGGAGTCACTGAGGAAAACCTTCTGCAGGTGCACACATCCTGAGACTGCGGCAACACTTCTTGTTTCAGTGTGACAGCGAGCCCAAACATACAGCGAAGACAATGCTGGAGTGTTTTCAGAGCAAGTCTCTGACTGGCCTTGAGGGGTTTAGCCAACACCCAGACATAAAGCCCTTAGAGTGTCTGTGGAGAGACCTAAAAATGGCAGTTCACAGATGCTTCCCGTCCCATCTAATGAAGCTTGAGAGGATCTGCCAGGAAGGGGATAAACTGTGCTGATCCAGGTGTGCAAAGCTTGTACAGACTTACAGAACAAGAGTTGAACTGTAGCAGCTGTCAAAAAGGCTTCTGCACAGTTTTAAAATTAAGGTCTGAAAAGCTTTTTGTAAATGAGATTTTAGCATTTGGCTGAACAGGTAATCAGAAAAACTGGCCTAATTATAAACAGAAGAACAAGAAAGCAGAGAACATAGAAGCTTTTTACAGAAGCATCTCAAAAACCCCGTGTATTAATAAGTCCTTGAAAAACATTCATGCCTTTAACTCCAGCAAGTTACCTCCTCAGGTCTCCTGAAAGTCTGTTAGACAGCTGCAGCTCATGCTGCAAGAGTTCTGACACAGACCACAAAGGCTGAAAACAAGCCTCCAGTCGTGCTCTCAGAGTCATACTGAACTGATTTTAAAATAGTCCTGCTCGGTTACACTGGTTTAAAGTAAAAATGTTTCCCATAGTTTGTTTTTTACATATTTTCAGTCCCAAATTTGTTGAGAATGTTTTGTTTGCCTCTCAGACAAAACACGGTGAATCGCAAGTTACTGACTCTTGCTATTTTTAAACTGAGGCAGAAATACATCATGTCTGCTGCAAGACTTTCTATTGTGGCCAGATGAATGTTATGGATGAAAGAAGTGTGTGAAGTACACTGCTCAAAAAAATTAAAGGAACACTTTGAAAACACATCAGCAACAAATCCTGCTGGATATCTGTACTGATATGGACCGGGTGATGTGTCAGGAATGAAAAGATGCCACATTGTTTGATGGAAATGAAAATCATCAACCTACAGAGTCAAAGACATCCTGAAAATCAAAGTGAAAAAATTATACAGCAGACTGGAACATTTAGCTGAAATTTCAACAACTCAAAATGGTCCTCAGTAGTTTGTATCCAAGGATTTCATCCTGATACCTGCTGGCAGTCAGGGTGCTGTTGCCTAGCCTGTAGAGGTCTGTGTGTCCCTCCATGGATCTGCCTCCCCATCCCATCACTGACCCACCACCAAACTGGTCATGCTGAACGATGATACAGGCAGCATAAAGTTCTCCACGGCTTCTCCAGACCCTTTCATGTCTGTCACATGTACTCAGGGTGAACCTGCTCTCATCTGTGAAAACCACAGGGTGCAGTGGTGGATCCCACTGGCGGATTCTGGTATTCTATGGTAATGCCAGTCAAGCTCCACGGTGCTGGGCAGTGAGCACAGCGCACATTAGAGGACGTCGGGCCCTCATGAAGTCTGTTCCTGAGTGTTTGCTCAGAGACATTCACACCAGTGGCTGCTGGAGGTCATTTTGTAGCTCTGCAGGGCTCATCCTGTTCCTCCTGCACTAAGGAGCAGATCCTGGTCCTGCTGATGGGTTAAGGACCTTCTACGGCCCTGTCCAGCTCTTCTACAGTACCTGCCTGTCTCCTAGAATCTGCTGGGAGACACAGCAAACCTTCTGGCAATGGCACATATTGATGTGGAGGAGTTGGACTACCTGTGCAGCCTCTGTAGGGTCCAGGTATGACCTCATGCTACCAGCAGTGACTCTGACCCTAGCCAAATGTAGAACTAGTGAAAACCAGTCAGAAAAGATGAGGAGGGGAAAATGTGAGTGTCATCCACCTGTGAAACCATTCCTGCTTGGGGGGGTCTCATTGTTGCCCCTCTAGTGCACCTGTTGGTAATCTGATTAAACAGTGTATGCATGTGGAGGTTAAGGAAGTGTGAGTGTGAGGTCACTTCACTTAACATTTAACACATGATGGCATTGTGTGTGAAGCTGAAGACAACCATTCCTTCTCCTTAAACGATTATAGTGCCGTAGTAGTTTCTGCAACATGAAAACTTGTAATGTGAAGTCTAGAATCGTGGTGAGTTCAATTAGCCCTATTGTTCTGTTTGGTCTGGTGTCCAGGTCAAACAGTGCCTACTTTTATGTATTAAATAGGTAATTGGACTCCAACGATGTGAGGAAAATGGAATTGGAAGAGTGTACATTTATGGAGTGAGAGTTACACTTCATTACTTTCATTGTTAAAGTGTCTCTTCTTTCTGGTTTGTTGATCATAAGCATGCACCTACTGTTGTGCCACAATCTCACAATAAAGTACTACTATTGATGAGAAAAACACATATTGAAAAGTCTTGGAAATATATGAACATGCACAGTTCACACAAACTCTTAGTAAGTAAGTAAGTACAGGGCTCAGCACAGCCAATAATTTATTAGAGGCCATTGTGGTGCATTCTTCCTGCAAAATGACCCAGAGCTGCAACTAAGTGAAGTGATGCAAACCGATATCAGTGAAACAAAGGAAGGAGCTGCACTCCTCGGGTAATACACAAACAAGCACATGTTCTTGGTGGATTACTTTGTGATGTGAACTCGTTATTTCTATGGTTTAATTTACAATGACCTGCTCTTAATCCCCTCTGCATTGTCTTTTTTTTAATCTGAAAGGACCTCAGATTCATCATCAATCTGTTTCTCAAACTGGATTTGCCAGATTGGACTTCCTTATCTTATTGGTGCCTGAAGCAGGATGCCCGCACCAGCACAGATCTGTTCACTGTTATAATGGAGGGCTAATTTCAGTCTGAATGGCTACAGTCTCAGGATGGAAGCTCAAGGTGCTCTTTGGCAAAGTTGTGGCATGCAGTGCCATGATTTATGAATGGTGTGAAACAGAACTGAACAGAGCCAGAAACCAAAGAGTGAACGGATCCAGAGCTTAACAAAAAGGTCTAACACATCGAAATAATGGCGTCCACACAGGACACACAGCACATTCTTTGACTTCTGTATTTGAGCATGAGTTGACCCCGTGGCTGCGCTGTGCTTGTCCCCATGGAGGGACAGGTTACTGCAAATAAAAACAAAGTTCTTCTGCGAGATCCCACACCCACTAAACACCAATCACAAAGCCAAAAATTTGAGTTGGGCTTGCAGAATCTAACCGCGGTGGTGGTGAAACTCCCCGCTGCTGAGGATTTTTGATTTGATTTTATCCTCAATCACATCTGAATCACTGACATTATAGAAATTCACATGTAACGCTTTTCAAGTGGACCATGAAGGAGCAGATGTTTGTCACCTGGTTCACAGTGATATGATAAGTGCTTATGTGGAGAAATAGCAGCTGCACTCCTGCTGTGCTGAAAAGGCCAAGTTGAATATGAGGTGAGAAGGTCAGTATGACAACAGCAAGGAAGTCGATATCAGAAGCAGGCTGATCATAGCGCACATGGAGCCTCATCTCCTGGCATGTGAACCAAAGTCTCCTGTGACCTCACTGGTTTTCAGTTTTCTGAAAATCTCCTTGGAAAACCCTCTAAGTGTCTAAAGCAGGGGTGGCCAACTCCAGGCCTCGAGGGCAACACACCTGAATCAAATATAGAAGTCATCAGCAGGACTCTGGAGAACTGCATACTGAGGAGGTAATCCAGCCATTTGATTCAGGTGTGTTGGATCAGGGACACAACTAAAACCTGCAGGACACCGGACCTCAAGGCCTGGATTTGAGGATCCCTGGTATAAAGCATGCCAGTGATGCTGATGACCACCAAGTTATTTGTCCTGGTCCTGGGCCAGTGGCCCAGTGTTGACTTCTTTTAGTGAAGTTCTGTTTTTGTTAGATTTTGTTAGATTTCTGGTTGTGTTTACTGGTTTTTTATAGTTTAGCTTCTCAGCTTGTTGTAGTTTTGTATTCTGTTTTTGGTTATAGGCAGTATAATAATTTGTATTCATTCTAATTTCCCTGTGTTCTTCTCTTCTTGTCACTTCCTGTTTTATTTTGACAGTCCTGTGTTCCCCGTGCTTTGTGTTTGGTTTTGCTTCCTCTGTGTTATTAGTTTCATTTGGTTCACCTGTTGTTCCCTGCTGGCTCCACTCTCCCTAATTTCCTTGTGTGTATTTAAGCCCTCAGTTTTCCTCAGTTCTTTGCTACATCCTTGTCCACGCCCACCCTGTTTTTGTACAGCCTTGGTTGAGTTCAGGATTTCAAGTTTTGAGTTTTGTATCCTGTGAGAAGATTTCAGAATTAAAACTGCCTCACAATTTAGTTTTGTCTAATGCATCCTGCATTTGGGTCCAACCCCCACACAGCCACATATGACATTATTAGCAGTGAACAAATGTGGATTTGATTTTTTTTTTTTTTTTTTTAAAGAAAACTGCATTCAAATTCTGCCTGATCCCACAGCAGACTTGTTTCTGTAAATTCAAATTTCGTCCCACAGCACAGACGTGAAGTGATTTACAGAGTATGAAACCAATAAAAAGGAAAAATAAGGCATGTGGCTGCTCGTGGGCCATAGAAAAAGTAAATGATGGCTAAAGCAGTGTTTGCCAACCTTTCTGACATCTTGTTGCAGGCTTTTCAGATGAACTTGAAAACCTTTTCAGCATCACCTCCCAGCATGCACAGCTTTCTGTTATTGCTAACAGTTTCAGCTGTTCATAACTATTAGCCTACTATTCAACTACTCATCTGCAGCTTTAAGCTGCCACCCCATGGAACACATTAGTAGCAATTTCATTACACTTAGTCTGTGCCCTTTTATCTGTTAGCCAACAATGTAACTGTTAGTAATTATTATTCTTTGGAAAAAAAAAAAAAATTGGTGAGCCCCTGTATTTGAGCTGTTAACTGTTTCAAAGTTACTTTTTTTTGCCAGAATTTGACACAGTATGAGGACAAAATCATGATAAATACAAGAGAGCATGGCAAAGGAAATTAAAAAAGGCGAGTGCAATAGTTTTTCTCGATGAAATTCCAATCATGGAGCAACAAGGCCACAGAGGGACATGTTTTTATTATTACACTGATAGATGGCCTGCTGTGACACCTCACAAGGAATCACAAAGATCTCATGTTTAAATTTATATATTATTGAAAGTGGAGGGAGGGCACGGTGGAAGAAGGGGAAGAATTAGTGGAGAGAATAACAAAGCAATGTTGCCTCAGATGAAAGGGATGTCTGGAGTTTGGGCGTCTGAGACGATGACAGAAAAATGTCAGTGTTCTCTCCATTTTGTGGCTCTCATCATATCCTCAGCGTAGCTGTCGGGCCTCGGGGATACTGACGGCTCGTTGGTCTGAAGCTGCTGAAAGCTGCATCAGAAATCACAAAATACCTCAGCTTACAGCAACAAACCATCAAGTGTCTCTTCTGCACACAGAGTGGCCTCGAGTACCGGCGACAGGGAGAGACGGAAGAAAGAGGAGCGAGTTGACGGTCGAAAGAAAGGCTGTCTCAGTAAATGATGTGCTGTGTGCTCTCGCAGCATGTCCACAACAGAGTGAACGACAGAGAAAAAACATTAGAACAAGAAAGTACGTCTGGACTGACAACACACACAAAAATGTGCATAAATTAGAACAGAACATGTACAGTGACGCACTGAAAATATGACAGAATCTTTCAAATTAGGAATCCCATCATAATGGTGCTGGTGGGACATTCAAGGTCAGCCCATCAGACCCAGCTTCACTTCCATCAGTTCGCGTTGCACTCTGTCAGGCTCAGCATGTTTGCTTTGTTTGGATGTAACAATGAAAATGAACAGAGCTCATTGCAATTTGAATTTGGCCTTATTCTTGTTTTCATGCTCATATTTACATTCAGTGTGTTAATTCTTTAGGAAAAGTAACCAGGACAAATATGTGGATACTTTATATACTCGTCCTTAAATAGGCCAAGTGTGTAAGTATGTACCTCAGAATGACGTGTGTGTGTGTGTGAGTGTGCAGGCACTTGCATACCTCAAACAGTGTTTTTCAAATAGGCGAGTAGAAGCTGTAGTACGCTGCAGTATTAGCATGAAATCTGGTAACAGTTGCAACATACAAGACCTTTGGTCTGGTTTCTGTCATTTTGGGGCTGAACTTTATTGTTGAGCTGTTTTTGTAGGAGACTTCCTGCTTCCAGAGTGTTTGCTTCACTATTAAACTGCACCTCCTGTACCACAGTACAACAGTACTTTTAGTCTAATGGATATGGGGAGTCTGACAAGTAAACATACACTAAAACGCCTTACCAACAAATCAAACCAAACAGCTTTACTGAGGCTGGACCTCATTAAGTTTATTTATTTAAACAAAAACAGGTTTTACATTTATTAGAACACTGAATTAAGAACAAATGAGGTGTAATGTGTGGCAGGCTGGAGAGATGGATGTTTGAGTCTTGTCAGGTGCCACAGGTTAGACACGAGTGTTTGTCTGTGCATAAAGCAGCTGCATACAAAACACAGAGGGGGAGGACAACACTGGGTGCCTTCAGGGTTGCATCGGTCGTAGCTGAAATCACCAAACTAACCAAATATTTGGTTATGAGAACATAAGTTAAGCTCTGGTTTCAGGTGTGGCTAAAGCTAATACACAACATTTGTGCAAATAAAGTTGTCTGCAATGACACTCACAGTCACTCATGTAGCATATTTTTGCAGGCAACCCATCAGCAGTGCTGGAGCTTCTCCAGCTTTTACACACCATCCTCAGACTTGGGGTCAAACTGAGGGCAGATGTACAAACTTCAACAACTTTTACTCCCCATATTTGTAGCAACGGGCACCTGCTATCATTATTTTTGCACTTATTTATACTCAGAAACATGGGCTGATTGGACTAGACAGCCAGTCAATAACTCAATAGAGCACAAGGAAAGGTCATAATTCAGTACAAAATACAAAAATATGAGTGTGGTTCCCAACCCAGCTGAATCCCAGCAGGCTGTGGGTTTTCACACCAGTCAATCACTGCTGCTGATTTCCTGTCCGGTTATTAGTTGGCTTATGAATGTTTCTGAGTGCCCCAAAGACACGCCCTGGTTGATATGCAAAACTCCAGATGACTCATATTTTAGTCTATACTGCTATTCCCTTGCAAAATAATTCACTTTGATTAATATCTGCCCCTCATTCTTTCTGTTTTCCCAATATGTCAACCTCCTCCTCCCAAAAATAATCCCCTTGTACACCCTCACCCACCCCATCTCTTTCTCTCAGGCTGTTTGGGAATGGTGTGTTTCTCCTGTCTGTTGATGAGTGGTCTGGCGTTGATGGCTGCAGTTAGCCAGAAGCCCACAGCAGCACACTCACTAATTAAAGACAGCTAATGAACGACAGCATTAGCATTTCAATAAAGGCTCCCGCTCTCTCCTCACAGCTGCCTGGCTGCTCAGTTGATCATGATGCTGAGTCTTTGGCCAGCCTCACAGAGCTATGATGCTTAGTGGAGGCGATAGGAAAGCATTACCTACATAGTTAGATTTGTAAAAAATAAATGAGGAGCTAAAATTTTGATGTGGCTCTTAGAGGTGAGCCAAATCTGAAAGCAGAAACATCCAAAGGTGAGACTTGAATTTGATGATGGAGACAAAAATCTGAGATTGTGCACGCTTATTCAGAGGCCAATTAAGATTATTTATTTATTTATTTATTTTATTTTATTTTTTTGGGGGGGGGGTCTATTATCTCACAAGCTGATTCTTTTCAGGCTTCATTTACCAGGTCTACATGTAGATGTGGTTGTGGATTTTACTGCATTTTACAGAAACAGTTATTCTTATAGCCACATTTCAGGCAACAGTCCTCACAGGAAGGATGAAATCACAAAGGATGTGTTTCAGTTTTTTGTGCTGATTAGACCCAATCAGGATCTGAGTGTCACAGTGACACACATGCATGTTTCTGCTCATCCCGACTGAAATCCAATCCCAGAGTTTTCAGACTGTAGCTGCTTCATCATCCTTTCCCAAAGCGTCAGTTTTAGAGGTCCTCAAATAGCGGAGTCAGGTCAGCACTGCAGACACCATACATGATACACTCACTGGACACTTTATTAGGTACATCTTGCTAATATCAGGGGCGACCAGTTTTTGCCTTCAGAGCCACCTCAAATCTTAGTGGGAAAAGTTCAACACGGTGCTGGAAACATTCCTCAGAGATTTTGCTCCATGCTGACAGCATCACACAGTTGCTGCAGATTTGTCAGCTGCACATTCATGTTGTGACTCTCTCATTCCACCACATCCCAAATGCTCTATTGGATTGAGACTGAGAGGCCAGTCGAGTGAAGTGAACTCACCGTCATCTTCAAGTAAGCAGTTTGAGATGAGATTTGTGACATGGTGCGTTATCCTGCAGGAAACACACTGTGGTCATAAAGGGATGGACATGGTCAGCAATAGTGCTCAGGCGGGCCGTGGTGTTCAACCGATGCTCACTTGGTACTAAGGGGCCCCTAATGTGCCAACACCATTACACCACTACCACCAGTCTGAACCATCGATACAAGGCAGGACGTATCCGTGTATTTATGTTTATTTATGGCGAATTCTCACCTACCAGAAATCAAGACTGATGAGACCAGTCCATGTTTTTCCAGTCTTCAAGCGTCCAGTTTTGGTGAGCCTGAGCGAATTGTATCCTCAGTTTCCCGTTCTTAGCACCCAGTGATGTCTTCTGCTAGCCCTGCTTGAAGGTTCAATGGGTTGTGTTCAGAGATGCTCTTCTGTATACCTTGGTTGAGGCTATTTGACTTACTGTTGCCTTCCTATCAGTCCAAAGCAGTCTGGGTCATTTTGTCCTCTAGGATCAACAATGCATTTTAAACCAGAGAGCTGCCATTTACTGGATCTTTTCTCTTTTTCAGACCAGTCTCTGTAAACCCTACACACTGTTCTGTGGGAAAAAAAAAAACTCAGCAGTTTCTGAAATCCACAGACTGACCCATCTGGCACCAGCAACCACGCCATGTTCAAATTAACTTAAATCACCTTTCTTCCTCATTCTGGTACTCACTTTGACCTTCAGCAGGTCACCTTGAACATGTTTCACATCCCCGAACACACTGACTGACTGCCGTGTGTTTGGATGATTACATATTTGTGTTAACAAGTGTTCAAACAGTTGTACCTAACAAAGTGGAGTGAATGTTACAAGTTTTAGAAAGTTTATTTATTTGCCCACAAACATTTTTACAAGTGTCATTGTCACAGTATAGACTTTCTTAAGCATGAAGTCTTTCCCTGTGGTTTTCAGATTCTAGTCATGTCATATATCATATTTTGTCTAATAACTTTGATTTTTGCCTGAATGATGTTTGTTGTTGCTCATTTCTTCTAAATCCATTGTAAGCTTATTCTTCATTCTATTGTAAATGGCTCCAGTAAATAAAATGAACTTGAAAATTTAAGACAAATGTCTTCAGTGAGCACTTTGAACAAGGCTACAGGTAAATATTCTTTCCCATTAATACTGTTTTAGCATTTATTTTCCCATATTTGAACTTTCTTCTTACAAAAAAGAATACTTTATCTAAGAAGATGAGAAGGACACGAGGGGGCAAAATATTACAAACTTTAGCAGGGGTGTCAAATACATGGCCCTGGTCTACCAAAGGGTCCAATCTGGCCCACTAGGTAATTTTATAAAATGTGAAACATGTAAAGAAGAGCATAAACTTGGGACTTTTAACTGTGTTTTGGTCAGTTTTATAGTCTCCCCCCACAACCTTACCACAAAAAAAGTTAGAGGGTAATAAAATGTTAAAGTACAGAAAATTAGGTGTAAGCACCATTACATAACTTAATTTTTTCTTTTCACTACTCACCTTAGAAATTTCTGTTTTACTACAATGGCTCCAGAGTAAAACAGAAAAAAGTACACGTTGTGTGAACTAACAGAAAATCTCAGTTTTTAATTACAGGAAAGGGTCCTGTAATTAAAAACTTAATGAGCTGCTATTACCTTTTATGTCGTTTTATGTAATTAAAGTTTAATTAAAGTTTCTGTAATTAATTTCTTAAAGGTTTAACACAAAGAGCTGTGCTGATGGGTTTCTTTGATATACTTCAGCAGCATTTCTGAATAATGCAGAAACACTGAGAGTTCCTGTTGTAAAGGGAAACAGTCTGCAGGTGGAGCTTCACTGGTCTGACCTGCTTCAGATCAGATTGGACTGCATGTGCCCCACGATGTAAAATGAGTTTGACATCCCTGCACCCAGTACCACCAATAATGACCTCAATGAAGGTGCATTATTTCCACCAAGAAGATATGTTATTGGTTTGGGTTGTTAGCAGGATTATTGAAGGATCTGGAAGGATGTGTTCTAAGAAAGATGTGTTCTGGGAGCCACAGTTTCTTTACCATGTCGTGACATTTTGTGTCATATATCAAAATACAAATTAGGATATTGGAATACATAAATATAGTTTTGTAAGAAAATATTACAAAGTCATCTGGATTCACACGTCCTTCCAGGGACTCAAAGTATGCATGGTATGAGGAGAGTTTAAGCCTTGGCAGAGGTTTATAGTCTAGGGGCTAAATTTGCTAAGCAGGGCAGCAGATGGGAGTGGAAAATACTGTGGGTGATCCACTAACAATGCACTAATTTATGAATGCCCACACAGCAAGTTCATTTTAAAAATGACCAGCACATTCTGCCAAGAGCAGTAAAAAATTGGGGATGAGAACTCAGTAAAGCATTACAGGATCGAGCATGAAACTTGGGCTCTGTCCTGTAGCTGTGCTCACAGCTTTGAGTAATACACCTGTGACCATTATATGCATTTTTTTATAACACATACTTCCTCCTGGCATTACAAATTTATACTTCTCCAGGCATCAGGTGTAAAATGAAATTCTTTTTTTCTGTGTTAAATAAATGTGCAATTTGTGGTAAATTACATCAGACCTTAGTAAATCATATTTATATGATTCATTAAAAGGCTCTCCTCCTAAAATGTTGAAAAGGAAGCTCCCACACATACAGACGCAATAATAACTCACCTGTCACAATCTTTCATTGCATTGCTGGTACAGACTGTAAATCAATGTTAACATTGTGAAAAAATGCAGAAGCTTCATAAAAGTAGCATTTGATATGCTTTAATTCTTGCTGATGAACCACTGCTTCTCTTCTCACAACCATCTGACTTTTCACCTTAACATAGTGGAAACAATTTTGAGAGGATGGGGAGCTAGAGCTCCTGCTTAGCAATGTTGCCTCAGTTAACTAACTTTAACTATCTTTTCCTGCAAGACTGGTAAAAGAAGTCCTATGCATCAATCTTAAATACGATCAAGCTATCTTTATTAATGTCCTATGTACCACAGGCCTTTAAGATGGCAATAATTAAACCATCACTTAAAAAGCCATCACTGACCCAGTTGTCTTAGCTAATTATAGGCCAATCTCCAACCTTCCTTTTCTCTCAAAGATTCTTGAAAGAGTAGTTGTAAAACAGCTAACTGATCATCTGCAGAGGAACGGTTTATTTGAAGAGTTTCAGTCAGGTTTCAAAATTCATCACAGTACAGAAACAGCATTAGTGAAGGTTACAAATGATCTTCTTACAGCCTCTGACAGTGGACTCATCTCTGTTCTTGTCCTGTTGGACCTCAGTGCAGCTTTGATACTGTTGACCATAACATTTCATTACCGAGATTAGAGCTTCCTATAGGTATTAAAGGTACTGCACTGCAGTGGTTTGAATCATATTTGTTCATGTAAATGGGGAGTCTTCTTCACACACTAAGGTTAATTATGGAGTTCCACAGGGTTCTGTGCTAGGACCAATTTTATTTACATTATACATGCTTCCCTTAGGCAGTATTATTAGAAAGTATTGCATACATTTTTATTGTTATGCAGATGATACTCAGCTTTACCTATCAATGAAGCCAGATGACACACATCAATTAATTAAACTGCAGGAATGTCTTAAAGACTTTAAGGCCTGGATGACCTCTAATTTCCTGCTTCTAAATTCAGATAAAACTGAAGTTCTTGTTCTCTGCCCCACAAATCTTAGAAACATGGTGTCTAACCAGATACTTACTCTGCATGACATTACTTTGGCCTCCAGTAACACTGTGAGAAATCTTGGAGTCATTTTTGACCAGGATATGTCCTTCAATGCACATATTAAACAAATTTGTAGGACCGCTTTTTTGCATTTGCTCAATATTTCTAAAATTAGAAACATCCTTTCTCAGAGTGATGCTGAAAAGTTAATTCATGCATTTATTACTTCTAGGCTGGACTATTGTAATTCATTATTATCAGGCTGTCCTAAAAGCTCCCTGAAAAGCCTTCAGCTGATCCAAAATGCTGCAGCTAGAGTACTGACAGGGACTAGAAAGAGAGAGCAGATTTCTCCCATACTGGCTTCTCTTCATTGGCTCCCTGTTAAATCTAGAAGAGAATTTAAAATCCTTCTCCTCACATAGGTCTTGAATAATCAGGCCCCATCTTATCTCAAAGACCTCATAGTACCATATCACCCCAACAGAGCACTTCTCTCTCAGACTGCTGGCTTACTTGTGGTTCCTAGGATACTTAAGAGTAGAATGGGAGGCAGAGCCTTCAGCTTTCAGGCCCCTCTTCTGTGGAACCAGCTTCCAGCTTGGATTCAGGAGAAAGACACCCTCTCTATTTTTAAGATTAGGCTTCAAACTTTCCTTTTTGATCAAGCTTATAGTTAGGGCTGGATCAGGTGACCCTGAACCCTCCCTTACTTATGCTGTGATAGGCCTTGGCTGCTGGGGGGTTCCCATAATGCACTGAAGCCTCTTTCCCACCAACAGGGTTCCGGTAGCCGGTGCCTTTATTTGAACCGTTAGGCACTCGGTGCTCGGCTGAAAAACGGGTTCAACTCCGGCCCCGCAAACTAGCTGGTCTGGAACCAGGAACAGGTGCCGAAAGCAGCAGACGGGCGTGACTCTGCCGTCTCAACATCCAGTTTTCTACCATATTACATGTGTATTACATGAGAAAAGAGAAGCGATTTTCACGGCTGTGAATTAGGTTGGGCTCTAAGGCTGAACTTGCTGCTTTGTATCAGTTCATATCACAGATAAAAGGACACAAAGTGCGTACTTGTCGTCTTGCTCTAATCGCTGTCTGTGTTTCCCTCTGTGCTGCACACAGATGCTGCAGTAGTTTGGTTTGGACCCTAAAACGTGTTTGCAGCACAGAAAGGGGAGCGTGTTCTCCCACGTTTGTGCGCTTCGGCTTCCGTGCCCAGACGAGGACCCGCCCACACATGTACGTAAAGGAGCGGTTCACAGAAACGCGGTGGGAACGCGGGCCCGTTCTTAAGCGTTCATTGGGAACATCACGAGCACTGGCACGAGCAGCGGTGGGAAAGTAGCATCTGTGTTTCTTCTTCACTCAACCGTTTTTCACTCTCCACGTGTTTAATCGCCACTATTGCATTTAATCATTAGTAATTAATTTTAAACTGTGGCTCTCTCCCTTGTGTGTCTTTTGTCCTGTCTCCTCTACTCTCTTCTTTTACCCATTGACTCCCAACTGGTCACAGCAATTTGACCTTAAATTAAACACTGCCTGTGTCTCTTTGCAGTCAGTTATTAGAGTTCAGAAATTAAATATTGCCATACAGGAGTCTAGAGTCTTTTAAAAATTACCATTATCAACAGAAAATTTCTTTCCGGATTGAGTGAGACTAAAATGTTTGATAATGATGAATTAAGAGGAAGCCTTAGTTTTCCTCTTGTGCCTCCCTGCATTGTCCTTGCATTGTTGCTTGAAATAGAATAATGCAAGAGCTTGCATCACTGAGAGAGTTTAGAGTCACTGTGATGCAAGCTCTTCCCCTATGCTATTTCACAAAGCCACGGAGACTCATTGACTGACTATGTGATCCACTTTCCTTCACAACATGATTTCGGGAGCAGAGCTGACACTCCGGGGACCGACACTTTGAACCTGCATTTGTACTGTGCTGGTTGAGCCGGGGCCCACGGTGAATTGTGTATCTGATCTGATGTAAGCCTATTCAGACATCTGTAGTTAAAGATGACTACAGAGACTCTTCCTATAGTCCTGTTATTATCTCTCCATGCTCATTTCTTGTATAATCACACGCATCTTATAATTGCATATTAGCTTTTGTTTACTGCATTAAGCAGTTGCTGTTCCATTGCAGAGAAAATTCAACATGGTTACAGTAGCTTCTAAAGTGCCTTTGGTGAGACAAAGTGGAATCCATTCTTTATCAGGGGTGGAATGTAACCAAGTACACGCAGTACACAAAGTACATTTTCCAGTTATCACAAATTTATTTACTGAATATTTGTTTTTCTGAACTCTTTACTTTGACTCGCTACATTTTAACACAATTATCTCTACTTTCTATCCTCATATTTTCAAAACAGGCATGTTACTTTAGATTTCAGACATTTGAGGGGGGTTATTATTTCCCATCACAGTGCACCTTCAAGCATCAAACTGTTTTGAACCTAAATGGAAGGAACAATAACACATACAGTGATATTGGTGTATCCATCACCAGTGATTATCACTCAGGAAGAGATGAACTAGGCAAAAACATATATTTTATGCATCATTTACGGCTCTATACTTGGGGGGGTGGGGTCAAAATAATCTGGAGCAGCATTTTTGGTGCAGCTGCAAGAAGTAACTTTTATTTTAAGTGGGAGATAAATTCAGTATTTCTAACAGTTTAAAAATATCAGCAAACACACAAACTGATTCTGTGACATTTGTCACGCAGTGTGTCTGATAGTTAAATGTGCAGCTGCTGTGTTACACAGGGTGAGAAGAACGTGAGATAAGATCACTGAGATGGAGAGAGATCTAAGAAAAAGGGGACAGGAGAGGAGGAAGGAGATTATTTGTAAAGTAAGGACTATTCAGTGACTTTTTGCAAAACTTGAAACTTATGGTTACATGTCAGGGTTTTCATATGGTGACACATCCTGCAAAACAAACTGAAGTATACTAAGGTCTTGTTACTCAAAGGTCGCTGTGCAGGTTAGTTTGCTGTACTGAGCTGAAGTTCACTGTAATGCTCGTGGTTAATGTTGGGTTACATCCAGGTTTGTTTACATCAAGTTAAATTTCAGGTTAAATTTACCAGCTTTACTGCCTCAGGGTGGGAAATCAGCCATGATGGCCTGGAGTGTTGTGTAAAGCTCAGAGCCGATGAAAACATGAACATAATATTTAAGGGTTAGTCACACCCAGGTGGTGAAGGGACAGAAGACAAAGACTCTCGGATTTAACTCAAAGTAAAGGACTCTGTCAAGTTTAAGAGGATTTAAGGGTAGACAGCAAGTCTGGTGGACCATAGCAGCCAGTAGATCTGGTTGGTCTGGTTAGCACAGTGAAACTCAATGAGATTGGCACTTTTTTTTTTCTTTTTCACTGGTCCCCTTTCCTTCAGCCCACAGAGGCTGATGGCTGCCAGGACAAAAACTATAAAGGCTGACCCAAAGTCCTGTGGAGAGGACGAATGGTTCATTAATCTTTTAGTTGCATGATTCTGGCTAAAGCAAGACAGGGTAGAAAAAAAAGAAAGCAAAAACTATCATGATAAAACACTGAATTAATTAGCCACTTTAATTGTGTGTTCTCCATCCTATTCTCTGCGGGCATAATTAAGATGTGTTTATTTGGACACAGTTTGCTCTTCAAGGAGGTAACACAGCTAATTGGTATTATACTCAAGTCACGCATACATTGCAATTATATCAGCTAGCTGATGTTGCAGGAGCCACTGTGTGGAGCTGGCATCTCCAATTACTGATTTAAAAGATAAAAATTAGGACATATTTAATGGATTTGTAAATGCAATAACATTTAAGGGGGGGGGGGGGCTGTGGGTAATGAAAGTTGGAGCACAGTCTCTCGGGAGGAGGGAGGGGGTGGAAAATTCAATTGCCTCCTTCACCTACAATGTGCTCCCCCAATCAGTTCCACTGAATCTTTCAGTGAGGAATTTGGGGTGGGTGGGATTAGGAGCAAGTTAATTTTCTACCTGATGATGTTTTATAATTATACCCTTAACATTAACAGATTAATCTCTGAACACCACGAGGCAGTTTTTTTCCTTGATGTTCCACAGTGCTAAACCTCAGACATATTGTAATTATTTAAGCCCAGAGTGGCTCCACTTTCTGCTGATAATAAATCAACTTTTCATTTCTTCTCTTTAGTTTCCTGAAATCATAATCAATTTATGACTTTATTGTGTATGAAATAACCTGGAGTGATTATTGGTGGACATGTTTGTTATCATTGAAGTCAGGATGGGGGCCTGTTGTATGTGTATAACTGAAATCAGCACAGTTTCAAATCTGAAATGTTCTTCGCATTACTTGAACTTAATAATAAAGCAGGTCTTTATTTTCAGTTTTGTCACATCCTTCACATTAAATCACTCCAGAGTTTCTAAAGCAGGGGGGGGGGTTATTCTGCACGGGGCCTTTTTTGACAATTACCTGGACTCTCTGTGCTGTTCCTGCATCTGACCTTCTCTCACCTGCTCTCAGACACATTGTTACTAAAATGTGCCGCAGCACCTTTGGTGGAATGACAAGTATTGTTCTGAGTGCACATGACCTTCATTAATACATTTCCTGCCACTTATCTGGATCTGTTTACAGCAGAGAATGAGGGGAAAAAACTAAAAGTTTCCCTTGACCACAGAGAGACAATATTAAACCTTGAAATCTAAACAAAACAAATTTGAATAATAATGTCACAACTTCACAATACAACAAATAAAGCTCATAATTAGAGCCCAAATCTTAAAGAAATATCTGCTAAGGACATCATTTGTCACAAAAATACAAAATGCTGTATTTTTCCTTGTAAACAACCCCCCCCCCCCCCCCCCCCCCCCCCTTTGTTTTTGTGCTGACAGCTGGTCTTCCATCACTGAGCGACTGTAAGTGGAGGAAATGGAAGCAGACATTCTCAAGCACAGACTTTACTTTAAAACTGATTGCTGGCTGTCACAATTGATTTCTGAAATTCATAAACCTCAGCATCCGCCTGCATAATGAGCGAGCCCTCGGTATTTATAGACAATGTTTGAACAGGGCTGCAAAGATTTTATGTTCCCAAAAAAAAAAAAATCTCCTGAATCACAGCATTAAGACAGAATTAAGAGATTTAGTGTTGTATTTCAGATTTTGGTGACACTCATATGAGAGCTATAATTTGCTGGGTAGATGTATTTCATGTTCATACACTATTTAGTCTTTTGAGACAGTATTTTTAAAAAGCAACATTGATTTATCATGAGGATTGAATGAACTCTCTGGATTCCAGCTCTTTGGCCTGTAATGTATTCACAAAAAACACAAGGTTTCTTTTTGAAGAAGAGATTTTTTTTATTTTAGTTTTTTGCTTGATTCAAATATATATTTTCTAGTTGCACTCTGAAAGCTCTGCGATGTAGTTTTCAGAAAGAAAAAGAGCGTTTATGAAAAATAATCATTAAAACATGCTGGAATGGAATGTCCTTCTAAACTGATTGCAAGTTCATGAATAAATATAGAGTAATAAGCCCACAGAGGTCAGCTGAACCACAGCGAGCTTGGAAGATGCATGTCTGTGTTGTGAACATGGCTGGGGGATTGCAGCATCACAGTGAAACAGTGATTCTTTCACTTTAAAAATTTATCTAGTGCTCCTCTTGAGACCGGTTTTAATATTTAATGCAAATGTAATATCACAGACTTGTTAAAAAAAAAAAAAAAAAGTTCAAAAAATCCTCAGTGCAGATTTTTAAAAACTTGCTGAAAATATTTGAAATGAAACGTTGGAGTGACTTCTGGATAGCAGCAGCAGCTGTTTAAAGCTTTGAACGGCCTCCTTTGAACATGATAGACTCCGTCTTTTGTTCCCTATCTTCTGCTTCATCTTCCCTCAGCCTTTTGTCTCGCCTTACATCCTCAGTTCTTCAGTCGACCCTCCTCCTGCCCTCCCCGCTACATCCAAACCACCACCACCCACTTTTTTGGGAGAAAGATGAGCTATCACTCTCGCCGATCTGTCTCCGCGATAACGGCCGCGATGTTTATTACCATGTTAATGAGGAGCCGCATTTAGAGACGACGTGGACGGATTTCATTAATTGTCACCATGGCAACTAATCTATCTTAGTTAGATATAGGTGTTCATCGATGTTCCTTTGGTCAGGAAATTTCTGTCAGAAACAAAACAATGGGACAGACGTGCTGTGATTTATTTAGTGGAGTTGTTAAAAGGCTTTTTTTCCCCCCTCTTATTTTTTTATTCTGCGATTGACACGATGAGATTAATTGCACTTAACTGTGTGCACAGAGGCAGAAATATGGCTGAAGTTTGAAGGCGTCCCGCTGAAGGAGAAGAGAGAAGATCAGATCAGTTTCTGTGCGCGGCCCACTCTGCAGGACTGCTGTATGTATCATTCCTTGCACATAAAGCTCTTACTCCTCTTTGCCGATAACACCTCTGCTCTTATTTATCTCCCCCCTTTGTCCTGGTTCGACACCATTCACCCTGTCCCAGTCCTGCCTCAAACACACCTACTTTGTCTCCTTTCCTTGGATTCCACCTCTCCTTCAATCTCCCATAATCTCTCCTGCCTCTTGGCCCTTTCTCTGCTTTCTCTTCTGTTATCATTCACTTTTCTTTTTTTTTTAACCCTCTCTCTTCCTGTCTTCTCCACCTCCCCCCCATTGTTGTGGAGCCTTGCCATGCCACGTATACACCCCTACTTTTTGCTGATCTTTTTAATCTTCTTAACCCATTTGCATATTCACGCTGTAATTTTCCTCCCAGGTTGCATTTAAATAATACAAATCCAGTCTATATTTGTCAGCTATGAGACGATCCTATATTTATGAATATAATTGAACATATTCCAGCCGTCAGAAGATGATGCCAAGGGGGGCGTAAGAACAAGGAGTCACATCTGGAGGCCCACTTTTCTCAACCTCGTTTATTCTCCTCTGAAACCAGAGCATCACAGTTTGCTGCCTCGCTGCTTGGGCCCCATTCGTGCCTTTTCTGCCATTTTGTTGTTGTACTTAAGGTTGTTTCACCGAATAAGTTCACACTTCCCTCACAGACAGAAGTCTGCATTTTGACTTTGAAGTGCGATGCTGTCTTCTTTTAAACAAGCTTTATTATTTGGTTTGAAGAGTGCTTCAGCATCGCTGCATCCTCTTTCTATCTGCTGTTTCCTTCTGTCTCTCCTGTGTAAGTGGGTCAGATTCACAAAGTAATGAACCAATTTTAATTCTCCATTCACACTTATTAAAGCGGTCTCATCAGTGTGATTAATCAATCAAATAAGTGCCCCTGATCTGATGACATTAATGATATCAAATGCAAGGATGTAAAAACGAAATGTTTTTACATCTCAAGTGTGTGTGTGTTCTTTGTGTACTCTCTCCCTGTGTACGCATGTTTGTGAAATCTGAGAGGAGGTGGAGAAAGCACAACCCTCAGAGATTATGATCTGATACGTATCCTTTGAAGCTGTGTTCTTGTAGTAACTGTGGATAATTGATCCATGCCTTTGATTCCAGCTCCATGTCTCTCGACGGGTGAAACGCCATTTCATGAGATTTTTGTAAATTCGCGAGCTGAAGCGAGAGGACCTTTGAGAAGCTTTGAAGCCAGCACCGTGATTCTGCGAGATCATGAATTTAATCTTCAGCAATGGAGATCCTTAAAAGTTGGGTTCATGTACTCAGTGATATGAACAAACACCTTTAAAAGTAAGCACACACACACACACACACACACACAAACATGCCAAAGACAGATGCACAGACACGAGGAAGAAGTGCGACCGACGCTTCCTGATGGCCCGGCACCGTCAGCAGAAGCAGACAGAGCTGTGAGCTAAAATGAATAGAATCTTGGTAATAATACTTAAACTATTTTAGCCTAACTTTTTAAACTGGATTCATCGAGCTCTCTTAACCACACGAGCTTGATGTAGATTGGTGCTTTTTTCAGCCTGAGGAATGCCACCTGTTCTTGGGCAGGTGTGTGTTGATGAGATTTGATAATTAACCTAATCTACAACCATAAAATTGGCTTAGCCGTGTCCAGAAGTTTGGACAGCTCTCTGCATGCTGAATGTAACCCAGAGTGGGTGCTCATGGGTTACCTTCTGGTTCTGACACCAGAGCTGATTTTGCCCACTCAAGTCAAGTCAAGTCAAGTCAAGTTTATTTATAAAGCACATTTAAAACAACGACGTTGACCAAAGTGCTGTACAAGATCTGTAACCCCAAGGACTATACTAAATAAAAAATATATAAATAAATAAATAAATAATAAAATAAAAATAAATAAATAAAACATTAAGAACAATAAATAACATAAGAAAATTAAAAATTAAAACTTTTAAAACAAGTACCATAAAATACCATAAAACAATCATCTAAAAGGAGGTAGCACTGCAGCCAAATGCCAAAGAAAAGAAATGTGTTTTTAATAGAGATTTAAATGTGTGTATCGTCTGAGCTGTGCGGATATGGAGATGTAGATCGTTCCATAGCTTTGGTGCTGCTGCTGCAAAAGCTCGATCACCTCTCTGTTTTAGTCTAGTTTTAGGCCTCTGTAAGAGCAGCTGGTTCGATGACCTCAGAGCTCTTACAGGGGTGTGACAGTGAAGCAGCTCAGACAGATACAAAGGTGCCAGTCCGTTTAAGGCTTTAAAAGTAAGCAATAAAATCTTAAAATCGATTCTAAAACGGACAGGGAGCCAGTGAAGGGATGACAGGACTGGGGTAATGTGTTCATGCTTTTTTAAACCGGTTAAAAGACGAGCTGCCGCATTCTGGACTACCTGCAGGCGGCGCACAGATGATTGATCTATGCCAAAGTACAGAGAATTACAGTAGTCCAGGCGGGAAGTAATAAAAGCATGAATAACTTTTTCCAGGTCCTGCTGTGGGAGATAAGGTTTTACCTTGGCAATGACTCTGAGTTGGTAAAAACTGATTTTGGTAACAGCACTTACTTGCTTCTCCATTTTAAAACTACTATCTAAAATGACACCCAGATTTTTCACAGCATCACGACAGTGAGGAGCCAAATGACTCGGAGTGCCAGAGGAGTAGCTTGAGGGGTCAAATTTACCAAAGCATATGACCTCGGTTTTGCTTTCATTAAGATTTAGGAAATTGTTTCTCATCCAGGACTTAATGTCACTTAGACAGTTCAGCAGGGGTTCCCATGGATCTCTGCTGTTCAGTTTGATGGGCATATACACCTGGATGTCGTCAGCAAAACAGTGGAAACAAATATTATGTTTCATAAAAATCGACCCTAGAGGCAACATATACAATGAGAAAAGAATTGGGCCCAGAATGGACCCCTGAGGCACTCCACAAGAAAGCTTTGCTGTGGTAGAAAAACAGTCTCCTAGATGGACAGAGAAACTTCTATCAGTAAGATAAGATCTGAACCAAGTCAGAACCGTGCCTTTAATGCCAATTTCATGTTCTAGGCGGGATAGAAGGATCTCGTGGTCCACAGTGTCAAAGGCAGCTGACAGATCTAGAAGTACTAAAACTGCAGGACTACCAGAGTCCACAGTTAAAAGCAGATCGTTAAAAACTCTTAAAAGAGCCGTCTCTGTGCTGTGACGCATTCTAAAACCTGACTGAAACTTTTCCCACATTCCATGTTCACTTAAAAATGCTTGAAGTTGCTTAAAAACAACTTTTTCAAGAACCTTGGATAAAAATGGTAATTTAGAAATTGGTCTGTAATTTGAAAGAACATCAGGGTCAAGGTTCTTCTTCTTGATTAGAGGCTGTACAACTGCATGTTTAAAGGCAGCTGGAACACAACCAGATGCAAGCGCACTGTTAATCAGAGCGAGGATAGTTGGTCCCACTGAATCAAAAGCCTCTTTAAAAAGACGAGACGGAACACAGTCTGTGGGAGAGTTTACAGGTCTCATATTCTGAATCACCTCCTTTAGTGTGGAGAGTGTGACAGGCTCAAACTGCTCAAAGACAGCTCTGCTGGGAGGAGGTGCAGATGAGTCTGTTTCAGCCTGAGGTGATGAAGGCCTGAGGGCAGAAATTTTTTCCACAAAAAATTTCTTAAAGTTTTCGCACAGTGCAGGACAGACCTTGGCTTGGTTTACATTACAGCGAGGATCAGCGAGTGAATTAAAAACACTAAAAAGAAAATGAGGCCTGTGACTGTTACTTGAAACAATGTTAGAGAAATAAGCAGACTTTGCATATTTTACTGCTTTCTGGTATTTCAATAAACAGTTACGCAGGATCTCTAAGGAGACATGGAGCTTATCCTTTTTCCACCTTCTCTCAGCGCGTCTGCACTCGCGTCTGAGAGCGCGGGTTGTCTCATTCAGCCAGGGCTGGGAGGAAGGTTTGGTGTGTTACAGGCAGAGCCTTCCCCTTTAGGATTGCAGCCTTGTGGGGGATGTATTCCAAGTGGGAGGTGCCATGTTGTAGGCTTGGAGGGACCGCCCATGTGTTAGTTGTCCTCTGCGCCGCCCTGTGTTGTATGTTGCAGGCTAGCGCAGGAGAGGGAAAGGAAAAGTGTGTTCGGGACAGATGAAAAGAAATAAAGTTTTGTTGCTGAAATCGTGGCAGTTGCTGTCTTTCTACGCCTGGCGGAAGCTGACCCGCTGTGAAGAAGCAGGCTTGTTACCCACTACGAGCCGAGTGAAGAATACGCCAGGGGTCTCCTTACCACGGTTGGGAGCCGCGATCTGGTCGGGTAACAGGTGCGTTTGGTTGTAAAAGGGGCAATACAGTCCAGTACAGCAGTGCAAGCAGATATAAAAGAGTTAGTGAAGTCCTCGGTATTCAGGCTCAAGCAAAAATCCAAATTGCTTAAGTCAGAGTTTTTAAAAGCAGTTGCAAAATCAGCAGCGCATGAAGAGTTAACCAAGCGCACACGACGTGTAGAGGATACTCTATTTATCCCAGAGCTGGGGAGCGCTGCTGTAAATAAAACAGGAAAATGGTCCGATATACCACAGTCACGTATCCCTGTGATGCAGACTCTAAGTCCATAAGACAACACCAGATCCAGTGTGTGACCTTTTTCATGAGTGGGACCACACACGAGTTGTGTTAAGTTAAAAGAGTCAATAAGCGAGACAAATTCTTTAACCAGTGGACCACTCTCACAACACACATGAATATTAAAGTCACCAACAATTAAAATACGGTCATATTTTAGTATGAGACCCGTCAGCAAGTCAGCAAAGTCACCGATGAAGTCCTTCGTGCACTTCGGTGGTCGGTAAATCACCGCGCAGAGCACCGAGGGGGAAGAGTTTATCTCCAACAGCTGCAGTTCAAAGCTGGCGTACAGGTCTGCCGAGACCTGACGACAGCGAAAACTGCATTTAAATATTGAAGCAAGTCCTCCACCTTTTCCAGAGATCCGCGGGGAGCTGAAGAAAGAACAGCCGGGACGTAAAAGTTCGGAAAAAGGTGCAGACTCACCAGCATGAAGCCACGTCTCAGTCACAAACATAAAATCCAACTGCTGTGCGATGAAAAAGTCATTGAGAAGGAAAGTTTTGTTGGCTAACGATCTAGCATTTAGTAGGGCCATTCGGATGTCCAGATCCTTGTTAGCTGAGGCCGGGGCCCGCTTCAACAGGCGAAGGTTAGCATGGTTTACGCCGCCTCCACGATCCCACATCCTGCGCCAGGACGAGGGACGCCGAGTCTCCAGGATGACAGGTGGGACAATCGGCCTGATCCAGCGACGCCCGAAATCCACAGGCAGCCCAACAGCCTTGAGGCGGCAAAGACCACCATCCGGGGGTAATGAACAGACAAACCTAGGAGTCTCAGGTAAGTTTTGACCCGCACCGCGATACCTCCCCGCTTTCCGCGTCTCCTCTGGCGTTTGTTGGGGACCGGAGCACTGGGCAGCCGGCGCAAATTCTCAGGTACATCCGATAGGTGTGGAGGAAAAATCATTGAGTTTTTCTTTACAGTATATGCTGGTACCAAAACAAACTGGAGGTTTAGAAGTGTCTGCCGATCGTAGGTGATCAAAGCGGAGACATCTGGGCAGATGACTACCAGGAACAGAGCGACAGCAAACAATACACAGAACAGCTGACGGCAGCCCGTACACAGTGGCGCCATCTTGGAACACCTGATGACACCACTCAGTGCTTGCAGTTCCAGTGACAGTACTGTCAGTCCATCTCAGATTTCAGCTTCTGTCTGAAGTTTGCCATGAACACAGTGCACATTGTTATGTGGATGAACAAATGCTTGAAAATGATTTGGACTGATGTTTGACTGATGCTCCAAAACTTTGATTTTCAAAAGGCAATTTGCGGTATGGTCCACGTTCGTTGACCCTGCGAAGTCGGTACTTTATTACAGGTGGAGCGTTTTATGACTTCTGAATTTCTGGAATAGCTTCAACACAGTTGGAAGATTTCAGATTTTAATTAGTGGCCACAGAGAAACAAGAAGGTAAAAATGAGAGAAAGTGAATGGAAACCACAGCACACACACAGTCACACTCCACTACCTCTAACAGCTGTATAGTCAGTAAATTGGCTGTTTGTGGCAAACAAATGAGGAGTGCAAAATCATTTCACAGACCAACACTTTGCATTCAGTATGAATTCAGTCATTGTCTTTAATTATGGTTCTGTGGAGACAGCAGTATGCAGGATGGCACAGCTCCCAAATCTCATCCAACCGAAAAACTGGTAAGATGGGAAAACCTGTTAGTCGATTCAGCTTATGCTGAAAGACAGATTATAAAACAGAAGAAGATTTATTATGATTATGCATTACTGATTGACACCTTTGCATATACATCTATTTACACAAGTATGCCTCTGTCCCTCCACAGCCAAGCCATATGCAGCAAAGATACTTGTATGTGAAGATTTTTTATAATAAGAAGATATACAAGCATATACTCTGAAATACTCATACACACCTACTTTCATATAGACATGACACACAAATGCAAATACATTGGTGCTAATACACACACACACACATACACGTACAATGGACATTGATGCAGTGAGCAGAAAGGAGTAGCCCCTTGACACTGATCTATAGTCAGCGATTTATTACTCTCTCTAATGAGTCAGGTGAGATGGCTGCTCTCAGAGCAACTCCCCACCACACTGCTGCAGCGCTGCAGCAAATTACATCCAGAGCTCCTCTCACAGCACACCTACAAACAGACGGAAACCTCTCTCCTCCTCTCATCTCACTGTGCGCTCACTTTTTGCCCCTAATCTTTGTCTCAGTTTCCCACATGCTGTCTGTGTTTCTGACCGTGTGTGATGGTGCACCACTTATTGCTGATCAATACTGAGAATGCAGTTATAGGGCGATTAAGCGTCCAATCGTCTTCAGAGAAGGTCGCTGCTGCACCACATTAACGTGCTTGTAATCACTCACTGGGGAAATTAACGGACGAAGACAGAGAAGGAAAGATAGTACATTTTAATTTTTTGAATCTTTAAGGCTTAAGTGGTCACAGACATGCACGTATGCGCACACACACACACACACACACACACACACACACAGAAGGTTATGACTCGGTTTCGTGGTTGCACTGATTGTGAGCTCCATTCACAGTTACAGCACTGACAGAACTGCAGAGTAAAGATGAGATGTCTGCTGTTTGTGTACTTGTAAAATAAGGGACTTGAATTCGCACGAGAAATTTATAATAAAACAATTAAGTGTGCTCATGTTTGTTGCTGGCTTAGTATTTAAATATGTTAAATACGCAAATCAGGACTGTCATGCTTCTGATTACATGCAACACCCCCATGTAAAACTACTGGATGATACACACCAACCACTGGCAGTAGATGGAGATTGCACAGCAGGAAGTCTGCACGTGTACTAATCATGCATTGCTAATTATGTGTAAACTAGGATTTGGCAGAAAAAACAAACTGGCAGCTATATTAACGATCTGTGGGCTCAGCTTTGAATAAGGAAGTAACATGTACAACACTGACATTTCACTGAATCTGATGCAGGGACAGCAGCAGTCTGATTGTTTTTAATGAGTATTATTTTTACTGTGCTGTAGTGAAATGGGCTTCCATGTTGCACAATACTCTATCCCCACATTAGGTGGGCAGTAAATCGATTGTGGAAAGTCACTGTGAAAAAAAACACTAAAGTGTGAAGTATTCGTTCACAGGGACACTGGGCACATGGTGCCATTTTGAAAAGAAATGAACTACACAGAAACATGCCTCTTCACATTGTTTGCCTTCATCACCTAACCTGAAGCTCTGAGGCTTTGGCTCCTGGTTCTGCCATGTTTTTTTTTTTTCATTGTGTTTAATAATCAAACTTTTTGAATAAAGTTTACTAAAAAGCAACTGCATTTCCCCAGATGATGCCATTAAAATGGGATCATAAGACAAATATCACTTGAATGCTTGATTCTTATATGTAATTTTAAATGGTGATATATTTTTTCCAATGGCTCTGTGATAGCCTGGCAACCTGTCCAGGGTGTACCCCGCCTCTCACCCTATGGCAGCTGGGATGGGGTTCAGCACCCCCAGCCCCATGAATTAGATATGCTGAAGAGGATGAATGGATGGATTTTTTTTTTCTAACATTCCCATTGTGAATAAACTTGGATCATGTAATACATGCATGCGCACAGCTTCCAGGTCTGAAACCAAAACCCAAAGAGGTCAAGGCCTGCTCCAAAATCCTCTCCTCGTATCTTGAAATGCCCAACAGAAACAAACAGGCACATTGTGGACATTGTGATTGCATCTGTGGTATTTAAAGGATTTTTAATCTAATTATTTCATGAATAATATTATATACAGCCCATCTAAGAAGTCTGTGTTTCCCATTTGGTGAGGGGAAATTCTGGTATTTTATTATTCTGTTATTGAGCATGTCTGTATCTGTTGCACCCAAATAAGTTCATGGTGCTGTTTTTTAACCAGGATTGCCAGCTAATTATCTGCAAGTTGAAAACTTGCAGATAATTAGCAGATATGTGTCACTGTGCATTAGACCCAAAATAAAACAAACACATGAGATCTCAATGGGGAAAAAAATCATGTTGTATATCTGTACTGATACGGATTAAACATCGTTTGATGGAAATGAAAATCATCAACCTACAGAGGCAAAGAGATCCCAAAAATCAAAGTGAACGAATAATGTGTCAGGCTGGAACATTTTGCCAAAGTTTCAATGCTGCAACTCAAAATGAGATTCTGTAGTTTGAACATATGCTTGTACCAGGGTTGTAATAGTTTTGGATTTTACATTATCGTTTAGTTTCAGTTAGTTTTTACTTTTTTTCTCTAATTCAGTTAGTTTTAATTAGTTTTCAGAGTGGTTTTGCTCATTTTTATTAGTTTTTATTTTAGGTTTAATGCTTAGTTTTAGTTTCGTTAGTTTCAGTATTAGTTTTAGTATTTTCATACTTTGTCAGGTGCAAGATTCAATGCACAAAATCAATAAATTCTACATTAAACTCTACAATAAACTCCAGCATCAGTGCAGTAGATTAACAACAGCTACATGTGGTGTTTGACAAAAACAAACTCTTTGAAGGAGTCAAAGGTCAAATCCAGCTGCATCCTGATGTTCTCACCACCTGAAGCTGCTTCTGTTAGCTTGGTTAGATGCTCGCTGATTAGACTTGCAGGGTCTTTGCAGCCTCTGTACACAACCTACAGAAGCGTCCGACCTCATGTCCGCATTGATGCTTGTGTAGCTGTGTGTGTTGTGTGTGTTAATTACCTTGTGGTCGTGTGCTGCGGTGCCAGCTGGGACTTTTTTTGGTCCTCGCTCTTTGTGTTCAGTTTTTTGGCTGCAAACATATTTGTCCCTGTTTTTCCACTTCCTTCATTTCCTCACATCCACAGCAGTCTCCCTCCAGGAATCTGCTGACATTTGTGAGTCCTTATACTGATGCTTTGATTATTATTCCTGTTATTCTCTCACTGATAAAGTAAACGCACAAGGACTGAACAGGTTCATCACAGCGTTGTGGACCCGCTCTGAACCCGGTTGGCTCAGAGCGACTCTGCCGCTTCCTCGTGCACACGCACGCACACAGCTGCCCGACGGCGCTCCCAGCTTAAACTCTGAGAGCGGAAAAATGATCAATCCACAATAATTTCAGTTAGTTTTAGTTACTTTTTTAAACTCACAATACAGTTTTAGTTAGTTATCGTTTTTTCCTTTGAATTGTAGCCTTTATATATTTCAGTTAACGACAATGTTTTTCAATTTCAGTTTTCGTTATTTCGTTCGTTTTCGTTAACTATAATAACCCTGGCTTGTACGCATGCCTGACAACATCGGGGCTTCTAATCAGATAATGGTGTCCTCAAGGATCTCGTCTGGCCCAACGATAATGTCCCAGAAATGTTCTATTGGATTTAGGTCAGGTGAGCATGGGGGCCAATCTGTGGTATCAAGTCCTTCATCCTCCAGGAACTGCCTGCATGCTCTCACCACACGAGGCCAGGCATTGTCATGCACCAGAAGGAACCCAGGACCCACTGCACCAGTGTAGGGTCTGACAGTTAGACCTGCCAATTCTGGTATTCTGTAGCAGTGAACACAGGCCCCACTAGAGGAGCAGATCCCGGTCCTGCTGATGGGTTAAGGACCTTCTACAGCCCTGTCCAGCTCTCCTAGAGTAACTACCTACCTTCTGGCAATGGCACGTATTGATGTGCCATCCTGGAGGAGTTGGACTACCTGTGCAGCCTCTGTAGGGTCCAGGTATGACCTCATGCTACCAGCAGTGACTCTGACCCTAACCAAATGCAGAACTAATGAAAACCAGTCAGAAAAGATGAGGAGGGGAAAATGTGAGTGTCCTCCACCTGTAAACCATTCCTGTTTGGGGGGTGTCTCATTGTTGCCCCTCTAGTGCACCTGTTGGTAATTCATGAACACCAAAGCAGCTGAAACTGATGACCCCCCCCCCCCCCCCCCAATTACTGACCTCATCAATATCCAACAATTTTTAATTTACTTGTATTTTTTGTATTTTAACAGTGCAGGAACAGTGCATAATAAAACAATAACTTTGCATTAAACCAGGAGAGATGCACTGTGCCAGGTTTTAGCAAAGCTGCTGTTTTCCACCTGTAGTGCGTGGGCAGGTAAATAGCACAATAAATAAACATCACATTAACTACAAACATCAAATCATTAAGATGTAAAAGCATCAAAATCCCCACAGCCCACCTTATTCAAAATTATGGCAATTAGTAAAATAAAGATAGTAAAAATTATGCTATACTCTGATTAAAAAGTGTTGCTTTCATTTTTTGAGTAGTATAGTATATGGATGAGGTTTGCATTTTGAGAGGTCAGTAAGGCTATGAAAGTATTATATACTGTAAGTGCTTTCAATTAAGGCAGGCTTTTATGATGCATGTATTGCCTCCAGGTCTGATTTGATTGGGGAGTTCGCCTGCAGTGATTTTTAGACTGGAGGGACTCATCAATACTAACTGGTTAAAGAGAGCAGTTTAACTGTTTACCCGATGCAAAACATTTAAATACATTTGGACCAGATCCAATACTGATTTATTTTTCATCATCTCAAGATATATTAATGAACAAGGTGACAGAACAACAAAAGGACAGACACAGTATGAGACAGAGCAGACCTGATCAATTATATTTAATAAACTATTCTAGTGTTAGTGCATGAAAGATGAAAGTATGCAGTATATTTTGCAGCCTCCATATTACACACCATGAATCTCCTCATTTAATAAAACACTTCCAACTTTGATTCATTTCAACTTTATTTACAGTACCATTCAAAGTTTGGACACACTCCCAAACTTTGGACTGGTACTGTATATGGCACCAAATCACAACAGTCACCTTTATATTATGTTATATTTTAAGGTAAAGACCCTACAATGATAGAGAGAAAACCCCAACAATAAGATGACCCCCTATGAGCAGCACTTGGTGACTGTGGGAAGGAAAAACTCCCTTTAACAGGAAGAAACCTCCATCAGAACCAGGCGCAGGGAGGGGGGGTCATCTGCTGAGAGGGGGGAGAGAGACAGGACAAAAGACACACTGTGGAAGAGAGCCAGAGATTAATATTAACCAATGATTAAATGCAGAGCAGGGTATAAACACATAGAGAGTGAAAGCTTTTGTCTTTTAATGAAGTTAAATAGTAAAGCTGCATGTTTCAGAGTGCATAGCCTTAGGATAAAAATGTCTGCGTTTATAAAACTGACTGAAGTAAGATCACAAGAAGAAAAGAAGCTCTTAAGTAGATTTTTGCTTGAAGGGCTTCAAAAGCTACAGAAAGGTACATTTCTTGAACAGGCCGTATAATTACCTGAGATAAGAAGAGAGATGAGAACATGGATTGTGTCATTTACTGAAGTTGGAGCTGCTCTGGGACTTTTTAAGAAACACTGTTTGAACTCACTAAATGAATCCTACAGTAAATTTAATTGTAAGTAAATGATCTCTTACAGAAACATCTCTTTTTTTCTTGCCTCCTCTGCACAAGGTCAAAGGTATCTTTGCCCTACATGTTTTTCCTGAATGGATTTCCTTATGCTTCAGTGACCATGGTGTTCATCATAGAGCTGATCTACTCAGCAGTTATGGTTGGTTTAGCAAGGAACTAAGGTTGAGATCTTAATTGGTGCTCATTAATAAGTCAGTGAATTAATTAGGGCATGCAGGGTGGAGGCTATATTTGTGTTTGATTACATGGTCAGTGTGTTATGAATACCGAGTGCTCCATATTTCACTATTTCAGTACCGATTTCATCACATTGCAGTTGATAGTTTGGAGTTAGTGCTTGCCCAGTACACTTCTGTTTAAAGAACGTGCATCACCCCTGAAACTGTAACTGTGCCTTAAATAACCTCAGCATACAGCAGTATTTAGCAATATTTTGTGAACCACACAAAAAGCTCTTTGGAACCACAAACTATCAATTGATTATGTTTAGAAATTGATCTTTTTAATGTCTGCAGCACTGAGGGCCAGAAGCAATTCTGCCAAATATTATTTCAGACCTGTAAACTTTTTTTTAAAATTTAAAATCATAAACTGATGCAACTTCAGAAATCCATCTGCGGGACAAACCACATCAAATGCTCATTTTGAAATACTTTGACAGCACCTGTGAGCTTTATTCACTTTAGTTTATGTTTCTGTTGGTGATGGCAGTGATAAATATACACCAGCAGGCTCATTGCTAACTGCAGTGTAACTAGTTTAGAATTAAATCTAACTTGGTTGATTGCTGCATGAATGGAAATGCCCTTGAATAAAAGGGAAACTTAATGCAGGGTTTTTTAAAATCATTATCATGATGAATATTCCCCAAATGTGGTCCAAATAAATACAAAGACATGCACAGAAAAAGATCAATTTCTCTGAAGCACATGCCCATCAGCCTGATGTACAAATATATGACAGTAAAACTGGAACTGGTCCACTTACATCCTGAGCCAGAACTGGATTTAGACACAGCCTTTATCACCTGTTTGCATTTCAGTACTTTTGTCTGCTCTGTCAGTCTTTATAACGAACAGGAAAAGACGTCATGGACTTTCATCTGTCATCATGCACACCTATTACTCATGTCCTGAGTTATACATAGTGCCCATATTATTATTATTAATTCATCACACGCACATGCTTGAGCAAAATCATCATCAGTAGTCATATTCCCATCTTCTTAAGGGAGACTGTCGACACTAGTGAAGAGAATGATATTTTACTGTTTCAAAGGCAATAGTATTATTTATTATTATTATTATTATTATTATTATTATTATTAACAGCATTTTAAAGTTTAATCTGTGAAAAATGTGTGTGAATTTCTAAATGTGTTCGTTTTTGGCATGCCCCCTTTTTCTCCTGAAGGACAACAAATTAGTTCCAAATCTAATAACCCATGTTATCATCATGAATATTGCTAGTATCAGGAATTTGGTTTCTTGAACCTTTAACATCAAGTGTCTGTGGGGTAAAGTCAACCACAGTCCATACTCGCTGGTCTTTTTTGGTTTTCAAGTATGTTTTGCAGGTATGTTTGGGCTCATTATCCTGCTGCAGTATGAATCCTTTTTCCTCAGAGATGAGGGCTAAGCATGTCTCTAAAGAGAAGAGTGCTGCATCTCCTTGGTCCCTGCTGGGATAATAAGCTGGCCTCATAAAGGAGGAGACAGAAGCCACAGACATCAAGACAAGAAAGCTCCTTACCATGCATGAAAGGTTTCACCCCAAATCCAGCACCCTGAGACTGTACGCTAACCAGAAGGAAGGAGGCTGACTTGTAAGTGTGAGAACCATTATCCTAGATGAAACAACAAAGATCCATGAAGAGAACAGAGACAATCCAGCACATCACAGCAGGGTGCAAGATGCTAGCAGGCAGGGCATACGCCATAACATCATAACCAAGTGACTGGTGTAGGAACATCTGAAAGTCCCGAGGTCAAAATGGGACACGCCCCCAAGGGTGGCTGAGAACAACAGAACTAAGATCCTGTGGGACTTCCAGATACAGACAGACAAACTTGTAGTGACTAACCAACCGGACATCGTAGTGATGGACAAACAAAGGAAGAAGGTCATAGTGATAGACGTTACAATACCAGTGACGGTAACAGCAGGAAGAAGGAACACTCGATAAATACCAAGGGCTCAGAGAGGAGCTGGAGAGGATGTGGAAGATGAAGGTAACAGTGGTCCCCGTGGTAATCGGATCACTCGGGGCAGTGACCCCAAACTGGGAGAGTGGATCCAGCAGATTCCTGGAACAACATCCGAGATCTCTCTGGGAACAGCTAAGATACTGCGCAGGACCCTCAAGCTCCCAGGCCTCTGGTAGAGGACCTGAGCTTGGAGGGCAAAAAGACCGCCCACAGGGAAAGTGGGGGATTTTAAATATATCTAATTTTGTTATACTATGTTTTGTACTTTGTTCAGTGGACAAAAAAAATAAATAAAGTAACAATATTTAAAAATGTAATATGTTGATATGTCAATAGGTGGAGAAAAATGAGGAGAAAAGCAAAGAGGAGAAAAATGGGAAACATGACTGTAGACAAAGCAGCTTAAATAAGGATAAGAAATAAGGATTGACTGTTCCTTAATAAATCATCACCAAACACACAAGAAATCTAAAAATAAATACTTTAGGAACACCAGCTTCCACAATGGTTTACCTCCACACACACAAAACTCATACAATACTGAAACTGAATATACTGAAGTATGACAGAGATGGCATTCAAATAAAGTTGGCACAGCATTAATCTTACCCATGGCAACTGCACTTCTGGCTGTTTCATATTTATTTGGAGATAAGACTTTATTTAGCCACAGAAAGAGAAATAAGGTGTTTCCCTTCCTTAGACTAAAAACTGTGACTTTTGTGTTTAACACGTTCGTGTTCTCTGTATCGTCTGACAGCAAGTCTGTGTTTCAGCCCCAGCTGCATCTGCATCTCCCTGATGACTTCCCAGCTGCTTCTCAGAGCTGATTGTAATAATCATTTACTACTTCTTCCTTTTTGATCCATTCAAAGATTCATTGCTTTGATCCTTCAGTCATTCACTTCACTGCTAACTGCTATTGCTACCAACTTTCTCGCAGTGACTTTCTGGCATTTCAGTTCCCATTTGTGTGCTTTTTTTTTCTAGTCTTGGCTCTCAGCCACAGCTCTGCCATTTATCAGCACCTTTGGCTAAATAGAGACCAGTCCCTACTTCCTGTTCAGTTCCCAGTCAGTGTGTTAATGAATGTCCTGCAGTAGCAGCTGTTTAGCTGATAAAGCAGTAAAGATGCGCCGAGAATCTTTTGATGATATTATGTGCTGTAGATAATAAGATCTTCAAAATTTTATATTGAGGAACACTATTCTGAAAAGTTTCAACAATTTGTGAACCTTTGCCCATCTTTACTTCTGAAATTCTGCCTCTCTAAGATTCTCTTTTTATACTGACCTGCTGACAATTAACCTAATTAGTCTCAAAATATTCCTCCAGCTGCTTCTGTTTAGTGCATCTTTAATTCCCAGCTTTGTGTTTCCCCCATCCTAACATTTTTGAGCTTTCCTGTTTTTTGTGGAGACTATCTATACCCATTAGACAAAGTCACTCTTCAGTTGCTTTCAGTCTTTCCAATTCACTTGCATCTTTAGATTTCCAGTCTGTTCTCTCTCGCTGCCAGCAGAATTTCTCCTGTTGAGCTTCAGGCCCCGCACTCCCCGTCATTAAAGCCTCTTTAACCTCACCATCTGTCTCACCCTCACTATATCTGCTTGTGTCCAGTTCCAAAATTAAAATCTTTGTCTCAGAAATACAAAAGATTCAGAACTTTGCCATTTCTCCAGAGAGAGAAGCCTTAAAGACTAGAATAGATTGCAGGAACAGTTTTTCCGTCTCGAGGTGATAGTAGGACCAGAAACTGTCCCTTTTCTGTGTGGTGGTAGCCACAGTGGACTGTGTAATTAGTATTAATGGCAAGCTTTAAGGAAAAATGAACAAAATTTACAAATTCAAATATGACACTGTAATAGACACTGATCTACTTCACTTTCTTTTAGCAATGAAATTGTATATTAAAATTACAGACCAATGTTTTATTGTTAAAAAGATAGCCCTTTTTTTATGTTCTATTTCCAACTTTTGTAAAGTGCTTTATAAATTAAATGTAGTATTATTATCATTCTGCTGGAAGGAACAGCCTGCTCAATCTGAACCCGAATGGTGTCTTGTTATTGGACTTCTGTTTGTCCATAATGAACACCATGTTCAAACATAAGGATGTCCCTATGTGCACATGGCACCAGGACACCCTAGGTCACAGATCGATGATCAGTTTTGTAATCGTATCACCAGATCTGCGGCCGCATGTTCTGGACGCTCGGGTGAACAGAGGAGCTGAGCTTTCAACTGATCACTACCTGGTGCTGGGAACGCCCAGCAGAAGCCCCACTCCACGAGATCTTCAATTCCCACCTGCGGCAGAACTTCAACAGCATTCCGAGGGAGGCTGAGGACATTGAGACTGAATGGACCATGTTCCACGCTTCCATTGTTGAGGCTGCTGCTCAGAGCTGTGGCTGCACAGTGGTTGGTGTCTGTCGTGGTCGTAACCTCTGAACCAGATGCTGGTCACCGGAGGTGAAGGGAGCCATCAAGCTGAAGAAGGAGTCTTATCCGGCTTGGTTAGCCTGTGGGACTCTGAAGGCAGCTGATGGGTACCGGCAGGCCAAGTGGAGCGTGGCTCAGGCAGTGGCTGAAGTAAAAACTGTGGGAGGAGTTTGGTAAGGCCATACAAAAAGACTTTCAGATGGCATCGAAGTGATTCTAGCAAACCGTCAAGTGACTCAGGAGGGGAAAGCAGTGGTATCAGGGTATCCTGTGGGAGTATGGGGTGTGTGGCCCATTGTTGCAGGCCATTCAGTCCCTGTACAACCACAGTGAGAGCTTGGTCCGTATAACCGGCAATAAGTTGGACTTGTTTCCTGTGGCTGTTGGACTTTGCCGGGGCTGCCCCTTGTCACCGATTCTGTTCATAATTTTTATGGACAGAATTTCTGGGCGTACCCAGATGGCAGAAGGCTTCTTCCTTGGTTGCTTCAGAATCTCTTCTCTGATCTTTGAGGATGATGCGGTCCTGTTGGCTTCATTGGGGGTGGCCTCCAGCTCGCAGTGGAACAGTTCGCAGCAGAGTGTGAAGTGGCCGGCATGAGAATCGTCACCTCTAAGTCTGAGACCATGGTCCTCAGCCAGAAAAGGGTGGATTGCCCACTCCGCCTCAGGGATGAGTTAGTTTAAGTATCTTGTTTAAGTATAAGTTTAAGTATCTTGCTCATGAGTGACGGGAGAAGGGAACGAGAGACTGATAGAGGGATTGAAGCTGCACCTGCAGTGATGTGAACGCTGCACTGGTCTGTCGTGGTGAAGAGGAAGCTGAGCGTAAAAGCCAAGCTGTCGATTTACCGGTCGATCTACATCCCTACGTTCACCTATGGCCACATGCTACGGTCACTACAGACCGAAAAAATAAGATTGCGAATACAAGCGACAGAAATGAGCTTCCGACTGGCCTTCATGCAGCACCAGAGTGATGCACTTGTGTTTATATTTGCCACATCCAATATGGCAGAGACGTTGATGTACGATTCAGTGCTCAACACGAGCGTACTCCCCCGGCCTGCGCGGGGTTCCCGTCTCCTTTACTGTGAGGGTCTCTCACGGTCTGCTGGGGGGAGCAGATGGCTATGAAAGTTGGGCGGGTAGGTGGGTCAGCGGTTCAGCGTATACCCCCATACAGGTGTGGCTGGGCACACGTTTCCCGTCCCCTCCCCACTGCCTAGTATCTACTATTCTGTTGTTGTTAAAATAAATGTGCTGCCATTTTGTGCCGTTGCGGTTTTACTGTGTGAAACGTTTTTATCATAGTCTGATATTTGGGCCTGTTGCCTTCATTCACACTGGGCAGAGGACGGACTGAAGGTTTTGCTGGTTTTGCCACAAAATGAAATATTATTTGTTAAAAAGTAGGTAAATTCCTATATTTACGATTCTGAAAAAAAACATTGACTGTGAAATTAAATGACTGAACTTTACCATAAGATCCAGAAAAAAAAAAAACACCTGAAAAGTAGATTGTGCAGAGATAAACTCGTTGCTCTCATTTAACGTTTTGCTTCCTGTGCTCATTATGTCTATAATGAGAACGACTGCACACAATTGCAGTGTTTCCATAACAACAATCAACATAACAGAACATGTACAGTACTGGGCAAAAGTTTGGGCACACACGGGTGAGTGCGTCCAAACTTTTGACCGGTACTGTAAGTGCCAGAGTTGTGCATCACATCATTAAAAATAGCATAAATTTGAAAGGAAAATTGATATTTCAAATGATAATAAATTACTTAGGATACAATATTAGTTTTATTTTACTTTACGAGAGCCCCTGACTTCACGCTGTCTGCAGAGAAAAATCCCGTCCTTTGGAAAAATATAGTTGCTGACCCCTGTTCTAAACCTACAGATTTGCTCAGAGAAAGGGCCTCAATCATACAACTAAACATCCATCTACTGTATCCATACAGCACACCTTACCTTACCTTACCTTACCTTACCTTACCTTACCTTACCTTACCTGTATGGTTTGATGAGTATTTTGATGATGTGAATCTCATTCCATGTCTTTCACCGGATATTAACCCAGTTGAGCATCTATGGCATTTTGGAGAGGTTAGACAGGAGCCTGTCCATCCCTCCATCCCAGAGACAAATAGACTCACTCCCAAAGCTCACTGATGCAGCTCTGCAGGAACAAAGATGCTTTTTTTGTTGGATTTGATTTTTTTTTTTTTTTTGTCACCTTTATATAAGAATGTAATATTAAAGCAAATGTAATGGCCTAAGCACAGGGATAGGTGACAGTAAATATTTCACAGAAACTGGAACAATGGTCTTATGGGTGCACAGAAACAGTCTTTAAAGTACAAAATAGTATCATCAGCATAAAACTTTATTTGACATTGTCTTACATAAAAGATACTGTGGCAAATATTTGCATTTAATGTAGAACCTAATAATTTCCCATCCCTGCACTTTAATCAACCAAAAAGGTCCAATTCCCCTTAAACACCCTCTCTCTCTCCATCCATCCAGCCATTTTCTACTGCTTATCCTATTCAGGGTTGTAGGGGGGCTGGAGCCTAGCCCAGCTGTGATAGGGCGAGAGGCAGGGTACACCCTCTTCCTCCCGTGTTTGCATGTGTTTTTGCCAGATACTCTGGTTCCCCCCACAGTCCAAAAACATGCAGTTACTGGGGTTAGGTTAATTAGTGATTCTAAATTGCCCACCTTCTGTGTATGTGTGCATTTCATTCTTAATGCAACTTTGTGGTGTCTGTGTGTATCAGTTCTGCTAGAACTTAGGGTCTTTTGTTACCACATTTGTTCAGCATAATAATGTTTTGTGGCTCAGACTAATTGGTCCAACTGTGGGCCAAACTGAGTCCCCGAAGGCCAAAGCCTGAGCTACCAATACCATCTGTTGATGGAACACCCTCTCAATTTGGATCAGCTTGTCAGTCTGCCTGGGGAAAACATACAGTATATTCATGCATGCATGCACACACGAGGCAAAACATTATCTTCAAACATTTATCAGTGTAATAATTAGGTGTTGAAATTATTCTTTCCTTACAAGGGATGAAAAAACAGTATTTGTGTTCAGTGAAAATCTGAAGTTCTTAGTTTCCTTGTGCGACTTAACTTATAATAAATCCAAACAGTATGCTCGAGTTCATCTTGGCTGTGAATCAGAAATTCCTTTGATGTTATGCTTTTATGTTAAATCAAACAGCTGGACAGCTGCAGTCGCATTTAATGAAAAGGTTGTAAATTTACAGTAAATGTATTTTTTCATCTGAATTGACACAAATTTCTTTTTCGTGCTCGTGGGCATGAAAAAAAAGCAGCAACCGAGTCTGATGTCAGTTTTATGAAACAGTCATGAAATGTTATTTTTGCATTTGTGTTTGTGGACAAACGCAGAATGAGGTTAGACTGCAGGTTGGATCCCACACAGGACTGTTCTCAGACTTTCTGTCACGGTTCACAGCTTCTGTTTTTGTCATTTAATGTTACATTTTGAAATAAATCATTGTTTTACACTTTGTCTTTATCCCATTAAATCCAGTTCTGCTCTTTTTTTTCTGTTTTCCTGCCAGCTTGCTGTCACACCTTTGTCTAATTACTTGCATCAATATACAATATAAACACCCTGCAGACTTTCTCCAAGTTCTCCTTTAATTCTTTGTTCTTACCTAGTTTTTGTTTATCTGTTCTCCTGCTGCGATGTTTCTACAATTCAGCTCTGAAAAATGTCTGTTTGGCAAAAATGAGAGAAGCAAAGACATAATTATACATCCATCCATTTTCTTCTGCTTATCCTTTTCAGGGTCACGGGGGGCTGGAGCCTATCCCAGCTGTCATAGGGCGAGAGGTAGGTTACAGGTCACCGGCCTATCGCAGAGAGACAGACAACCATTCGCACCTATGGGCAATTTAGACTCACCAGTTAACCTAACCTCACTAACTGCATGTCTCTGGACTGTGAGAGGAAACCGGAGTACCCGGAGAAACCGCGCGCAGACACTGGGAGAACCTGCAAACTCCACACAGAAAGGCCCGGCCAAGGTGGGTTTCAAACCCAGGACCTTCTTGCTGTGAGTGCTAATCACCGCTCCACTGTGCTGCTGAGACAGAGTCGTGTTGTTCCAAAAGACATAAATATGATGTATGTCAAATATGGCCATTTTGTCCCTGTGGTACGCACAGTGTCCTTAAGCATTCCTACTTTAACAAAGGCAGTGGGAATATTGTATGCCGAGGACAATGAAGGAGGCAGGAGGGGGTGGCAGTGACGTAAATCACAGCTGTCACCCAGAAATCTACAGTTTGGCTCAGGTTTGGTTTGTGTTTAAGTCCAGAAAAAAAAAAAATCATGCTTTGGGTTAAATTCAGCTCCTCACAACATCCGCTCAGCAGGCTGAAAAAAGGTGTCAGGAGCATTGACTGAGCTTCTGTATTCAAAGGATTTCCCTGGGAATTGGATTTGTTTTCATGTCCCACAAAGAGGTTTTAGCTCGAGCTCAAAGAAAATCAGTAGGATTGTATTTTTTAACCAATCGTTTGTTAGATTTGGGTTCAATTTATTCAAGCATGATAGAAATGGTTTGCTAATAAAATGTTGAAAAATAAGAGGGAAATGTTTTCTTCTGTCAATTATAGTAACAGACTCACTGCCTCTGCTGCACATCTGCAAAGTTGGAACACAGTGAAAATGCAGGGATTTAAAGCTCTCATAAATCTGTATTTTATTCACAGCAGAGCAAAGAAAATATTTCAAATGTTTAAACTGAGACATTTTACTATTTCATGAAAAATATCAGCTCATTTTGAATTGGATGGCAGCAACACGTCAGAAAAATTGCAACAAGGCCGTGTTCACCACCGTGTAGCATCCGCTCTTCTTTTAACAGCATCTGGGGCCTGAGGGGAGCAGCTGCTGGGCTTTTGGTTGAGGAATGTTGTCCCATTCTTGTCTGATTGAAGATTCTTGTCATTTTTTGTTTCACATATTTGCAGATGGTGAACCGTCTGGACTGCAGGCAGTCAGGTTCAGCACCTGGACTCTTCTAATATGAAGCCATGCTGCAGCAGCAGATGTAGAGCGCAGTTTAACATCATCTTGCTGAAATTTGCAAGGCCTTCCCCGAAGAAGACGTCATCTGGATGGTTGCAGGTGTTGCTCTAGAACTTCTATATCTTTCAGCACTGCTGGTGCTTTTCCAGATGTGTAAGCTGTCAATTCCATAAGCACTAATGCACCCTCATACCATCAGAGACGGTCCTTCTCGTCTGACCACAGAGCAGTTTTCTACCTTGCCTCAGTCCATTTTAAATGAACTTTGGCAGCAGTATTTCTTCTTCTTTGCATGGCAGAGCTTCGACCTGCATTTGTGTTCACAGGTGATTTCTGGAAGTGTTTGTGACCCCGTGCAGTGATTTTCATGCCTGTTTTTAATGCAGTGTGCACAGAGCAGGGGCTCAATATTGATTTTCAGTCTTGGCAAAGAGATTTCTCCAGATTCTCTGAATCTTTTGATGATATTATGTACTGCAGATGATGAGATGTTAAAAGTCTTCATAAATTGATGTGAAATGTTTCCACAATTTCCACTGCCCATCTTTACTCATGAGAAACTCTGCCTTGGTTATTTTCATACTGACCTGTTGCTGATTGACCCAATGTGAATTTAGGTTTAGCATGGAACCCAGTACATACTATTGAAAGGGCAATCCCCTTTCAGTAGTATAACAAACACACACAATACCATCGGTTTGTAAATTGATTCTGTGTCTCCTGTGCATGCATTTAAACACCTCTTTCTATCACACCCTGGGATTTGTATGAAGCCTGTTTAAAGGTGAGAGCTCTGAGGGGTCTTACAGTAAAGACTGCTCTGAGCTGTGTTTCTCTTTAAGCTAGGCACATTATGTAGGTGTGTATACAAGAGTGAAAGAAGGGTCAACCTTTAGACCAGTGCACTCCAGCCAAACAGCATCACTGTGCATTTTTCACTGGGAAAGTCTTTGTTAGGATTTAAAATAAAATGCAAAACAGTAGCATCCCTAAATATATCCACGCTGCCTGTAACGAAGAGGTTTTTCGTTACTTGTTTATAGTAATTTGTATTGTTTGGGTATTAAATGTTGGGACACATTTGCACTTTATGAGCACTCAGCACTTAGACATACACTCAGAAATGAGAACTCTTAAATATTTATTGATTCTTTATTGAGTATTTTAATAATTATTATGGTTCTGTCTTCCAGGCACTTGAGCAGCTACTCGGCGTGTGGCAGGCAGATGCTGTAAAATAAAGAACCAGTGTTGCAGTGATGAGGTGTAACAGTCACTCACCTGTTTCTAATTTTGTCATTCCAGGGTGTGTTCAGGCAGATGTGTCCCCGGGGGTCTGAACACTATTTGGGTGGGGAGTCGGTTGGGATTTTTTTTAGGGATTTTTTTTTAGGTGTTTTGTGTTTATTGTAGATATGGGTTATGGACATGTTTGGGTGATGGTTTTAAATATAAATGTTGTAGTATAATTGTTTTTGTATTTTAATTGTTGCTGGAAAAATGTGTGACACTGCTGCAAGACGTGTATCAGGGTGTGGCTGCTAATTGCCCAGCCTGTTGGTTTTTCTCCCTCTTCACTTGGTTTGGGAGTTGCTGGAACGGTCACACCTGCGGCACAAGGCAGCTCAGTTAATTGTTTATGTTGAGCCTTGAGAAATAAAATTATAAAATGTGGTACAGAAAATAAAGTCTGCCTGCAATGATTTGAAGCCTTGCCACTCATGGTCATCTCCGGATGTCACACTGCCTATAATAATAAAGAAAATTCAAATAATATTAATAATTTTTTCTGCAAGACTAGAACAGAGAACAGAGTGTTTTCCAATCAGCAGTCTGGGAGGAAGGTTTAAAACAGAGAAACCCTCTCAGTTACCTGTGAATATTCCCTGTATGGACTTTATTGGACCTCAACAGGAAGGAGCTGCTCTATTTTAAATCGTGTTCCAAACTGGGTGACTCAGTTTTTGTCTCAGAATTCACGCTGGTGTCAAAATGTGTTTTGTTGTGATTGCAAACAGGGCATGTGTTTGTCTCCAGACTGCAATGGGTAAGAACCTAATCTACATATTTATAACTCTGTTTGATATTATTAATTTTATCTTTGATATATGCATTGGTGTGTGTGTGTTTCTGATTGATGTGCATTATGCTTCATCTCAGCATAAACTGCGAGTGAAGATTAAAGGAAAATGGGGATTCAGCAGAACGCTCTTCGAGTTGGCTCGCACGTAAGCAAGATAAGTGAAAACAAAAATGCATACACACACACACGCACACACACACACAGTGACTGAATCTTTTTCACATTTGTTTCATCTGGCTGATCTGTTGATCTGTGTTTATTTAAAAATCAGAGACACTGCAGATGTCGGATAACCCTTGGCTTCTTTCCCTCTCTGTTTCTCAAATTTAAATGAGCTTCATCAGCACAAAATATTTTAGCATCTGTTTGCCAGAGAACACAGTGACAATCCTAAAGAATGATAAATCACTCAACAAAATGCCATCATGAAATTACAATCAATTAATCAACAAGCATTTTATTATTATTTGTCTTTCCTGTCACCGTTTAGAAAGGAGGTCATTTGTCTCTGTTCTGCCTCTACCTCTTTCCCTCCCCCTCTTTATCACTTGTCATCTTATTGAAATCTGCATGCAGCAGTATCCATTATATGTAATCATACTATGAAATCCTGACTTGAGCATAACCATATGAGCATTACTTAGACAGAGACACAAACATCTACAACACCCGACTCCAGAAAAAGGCTCTCTGCATTGCAATGGACACTACTCACCCTGGACACTCTCTGTTTCCCCCCCTCCCCTCAAAAAAGAGATTCAGACAGTTAAAGGCAAACACGAACAGGCTGAAACAGCTTCTTCCCTCAGGCTGTGAAAGCCATCAATCCCCCACCTTCAGCCAAACTATTCACCCTGATGGGCAAACAGCGGAACTAATGGACAATTGACTCAAATGGACAATTACAGTGAAATCCACCCCAACCCCCCACCCCCCATCTGCCAGCCCACCACCGACTGCACTCGTCACTTTAAACAATCTAAGCTTGTACATACTTTTCCCTAGCATTGACATATTTACCTTAATCTACTACATTTACTTATTTATTGTTGTCTTGCATATGTTTTTTAATTACTGCCGCAGAGAGGATGCTAAACTGCATTTCACTGTTTTAACATTGCTCTTAGCAGTGACAATAAAAATGCTATTCTATTCTATTCTGTTCTAAATTACGTTTTAAATATTACGTCGTGTGCTTGTTACTAACAGGACATGATGCAGCAGCAGCACTTTTAGCCAGCGGCCTGCGTCTTAAACCCAGAAGCCTTCAATGATGTTTATGCTAAATGTGTGGCCTATAATCTGTGTTAAATGTATCATTCCAATATTTAGGAAGACACTGTCACTTCCAATGAAAGGAGCTGTAAAATCACTATAATCCCATAGTAGAAGCAGCATGGACATTGCACCAGTGTCAATGTACAAATTAATTGGCAATTTCTGTAAATTATTTCTTTTCTTTTTTTTTTTAAGCCTGTCATGTCTGGTAGATCTTGCAAGCAGAACTGTGATCTGAATGCGTTGTTGTGCCAAACATATTTGCTATTTCAAGATGAGCTCTATAGGTTCTCAATAGGCTCTTCTTGTTGTTGTTTTAACCCTTTATTTTATTTATCTGAGTTATTTTTCCACATACTATGTAACAGCCAGAGCTGACAGGCTGAAGAAGAGGAAAATAAAGAGAAGAAAAAGGGAGAGAGAAAGGGAGCAAAAAAAAAAGGGGAAAGAGCACAAGTCTATTAATCAGATAGTTCATCACTTTAACATATACTGTAAAAAAAATACTATCAATACTTGCCAAAATAAATTTGTGTGTGAGAAACAAAACTAACAAAGCATGTTACGCACACCAACAATTTTGTTGAGTTGTGATTGAGTGGGCGTTTGTGTCTGTGTCATGTTTGTGTCTGTGTCATGGAACGTACTTACCAATGAGGGCAAAACGCTGCAGCTCCACCCATCAGAAGCCAGAGGCAGGTACGGAAAGCCTCCGGAAACCCAGGCCACCAGCAGCCCACCAAGAGCCAGGAAGACCCCCGGCCACTCAGTCCAAAGACAACCGCACACCTACCCCAGCAGACGGGAGAGGGTGGTCTCAGACGGAGCCCCCCCAGTCGAGGAGCGAGGGCTCCAGGGAACCCAAGGCGATGAGAAGCCCGCCCCCCCCCCCAGCGGCCAGCCCCCTGCACTGGCCGGCGGCAGGGCCCCCGGGCCCACGGCACCCAAGGACCGCCCGACCCTCCACAGAGCCCCCCCCCACGCCGAAGAAGCCAACGCAGCCCCGCACCGCACCCCCAAGGGGGGCAGGCCAGCACCCACGCCAGAACACCCAGCCCCACCCAGGCACCCCGAGGCACCCCCATCCCAGGGGGGTAGGGGGGAGGAGGCAACCAGCAAGGAGCGGCCAGGAGGCAAGGCACAAGGCCCAGACCCAGGTCCAGCCATACATACAAACACACCCAGACACCCGTGTACACATTTATACACAGATACTCATACATGCCCATACATACTTACCCACACACAGATATGCCATACATACACATTCACTCACCCACCCATACTCACGGAGACGGTGACAAATACACAAAGACACACATTCATCCATAGCTACCCACCCTCTGAAGGCGGGGCAAGTGGAAACCACCCCAGGGCCAACAGCGACCCCAGGACGCCACCAGCCCGGTCCCCAAGGAACCACCCGACCCCTGTAAATTATTTCATGTGTTACCAGTGTGCATTTTTGCATTTTGGATATTATTTCCTGCTACATACTCCCTACTGACTTTGCTGATCTGTTCCAGTTTAGGCACTGAGTTGACAGCGAGTTGGTTTCAATAAAACTAAATAGAGGAGAAACAATGCCCAGTCTAATATCAAGAGAGGAATTTGTGGATATTTTGTACATGAGTCAACATGTATTTTTTCTCAGGAAGCAGGGGCTGTACCATGCAGAAGACTCAATAAATAGTGAAAGTGCTGGCTCACAAAAATACAGTCATATAAAGTATTTAGTGCATGTCAGCTTCTCAAATTGTGCAAAACAAACAGACAAATTGAAGTGTTTCCTCAAAAGCAAACAATTGTTTTGCTTATATTTAAAGTTATTCACCAAAAATGTGATCTTGAGACTAACAAATGGATTGATGTTATTTTTTTGGAATAGGGAGGCTCTAGCCCCACTCAAAAATATTTCAATACTGGTGTTAGTCCTATAAGCATGAGCCAATTTCTACTCTGTTATGGAGTTACAGCACTTATGAACAGTGTGTTTTAAACAAGGAGGGACCGGAGGGTGTGCTCCAACTATCGGGGGATCACACTCCTCAGCCTCCCCGGTAAGGTCTAAGCCAGGATGCTGGAAAAGAGAGTTTGTCTGTTAGTCGAACCTCGGATTGAGGAGGAACTGGTGGACCAGCTCAATATCCTCTCGAGGATATTCGAGTGTCCGTGGGAGTTTTCCCATCCAGGCTACATGTGTTCTGGGTATCCTGTGGGAGGTCCTGCGGGAGTATGGGGTGTGTGGCCCATTGTTGTGGGCCATTCAGTCCCTGTACAACCACAGTGAGAGCTTGGTCCGTATTGCCGGTAATAAGTTGGACTTGTTTCTTGTGGGTGTTGGACTTTGCCAGGGCTGCCCTTTGTCACCAATTCTGTTCATAATTTTTATGAACAGAATTTCTAGGCATAGCCAAGTGGAGGAAGGCTTCCACCTTGGTGGCCTCAGAGTCTCATCTCTGCTCTTTGCAGATGATGCGGTCCTGTTGGCTTCTTCAGGTGGGGGCCTCCAGCTCGCAGTGGAACAGTTTGCAGCCGAGTGTGAAGCGGCCGGCATGAGAATCAGCACCTCTAAGTCTGAGGCCATGGTCCTCAGCCAGAAAAGGGTGGATTGCCCACTCCGGCTCAGGGATGAGTTGCTGCCCCAAGTGGAGGAGTTCAAGTATTTTGGGTTCTTGCTCCTGATTGACAGGAGAAAGAGCAGAAGATCGACAGACAGACCGGGGCTGTGTCTGCAGTGATGTGGATGCTGCACCGGTCTGTCCTGGTAAAGAGGGAGCTGAGCGTGAAAGTGAAGCTGTTGATTTACCAGTCGATCTACGTCCCTACCCTCACCTATGGTCATGAGTTTTGGGTAGTGACTGAAAGAATGAGATTCTGAATACGAATGCAAGCGGCAAAAATGAGCTTCCTCTGAAGGGTGGCTGGCCTCTCCCTCACAGTGTGGAGGACCCGAGGCAGACTCAGGACACCCTGGAGAGATTATATCGCTCAGCTGGCCTGGGAATGCCTTGGGGTCCCCCGGATGAGCTGGAGGAGGTGGCTGGAGAAAGAGGGAGGTCTGGACTTCTCTGCTTTGGATGGATGGTATTTACAGTGGGAGCAAAGGGAGTACGAATAGCAATTAAAGGGACTATTTGCAACTCCATGCAATGTAATATGGAACAGAAATTTTTATTTTTCTGGTGCCTCACTTGGCACAATATTCCTGCTTTTTCACTGATTCTTTTTTTAACAGTGCCCATAATAAAAGTCTGTTATCACTGTTCAGTAGAAAGTTTCTAGCTTTAAATTTGATGCTTTCACATGCTTATCTTAAAGACTCATAAAACCTTATCGAAACCCACTGGATTATGGAAAAATGCATTTTCATCAAGCTTAAAAAAACACAGCTTTCTGAATTTGTTGACAGATTGTTACTGATAGTAAAGTTGATTGTGCACCTCAGGTCTCTGAATCCCCCAGAATCCTCAACAAAATACTCAGTGCATGACCTCAGTGTAACCCAATTAAGCTTTTTATTCACATTTTAATTATATTATGACAACAAATAGCTTGACTTGTGCATATTTTTTTTTTCCATTAGAAGAAAGCATCTTAATAAAGCCATTCATTCTCTGGTTTCATATTTTTCTGTAACCTGCAGACAGCACTCCTGTCCACTGGCTGTTGTGGATAATTAATTAACAGGCAGAGCTGTAGAATGCTACCAGAATACAATAGTGTGGATTAATGCAGCAGGAGCCTGTGAATTAAGAAGTCGCATTGCTTAAAAATATTAATATTTTGATCTTTTGATGTTTGGGGTAAAATTAGGAGTTGTCGTTAACGACATCTTGGAGTGATAACTCTAAAAAGTGGCAGAACAGGTCGAGTTAAGGCTGAGTTTAAACTTTATTTCTAACAAGACATTTCTTGTCTTTTCCTCTTGTAACTGTTGCTTATTTATTTGAGGTCATGCCAAACTGGAACAGGTGATTATGCCACAGTACAGAAAAGGTGGCGGGGAGCCATTTGTCACTGAGATATTTGTTTTAGCAGGAGCCATAGGGAAATATAACATTTGGACTCTAGTTATTATGTAATTGCTCCATGATTGATAACGCACTCTGTTTAGACTCTGCAGGTTTAAAATCCAGGACAACAATCCCACTTGTTCTTTATGACATCACCCCTTGAGGACTGTAATACAGACTTATTTTCCAGAGCATGCAGTACAAGGATGAACTAATGCAAAATGATGGATGGAAGCATCTGAGTTATTTGGGAGCTCAATGCACCGTCTCTGGCTGGCATCAGCTTTGGCCTGATACGGCCTCATACCATGGCCACTAATAAAACATGTATAAAACACATATTGTGACACCATGAATCCACAAATTAAAATTAACCTGTGGCACACAACAGTAGACGACATATATATGCCTTCAATTTCATACTTGGAGCAGTCGTTTTTTTCATTAAAAAACGTTTTCTGTGGTTTTACCTGATAGTCGAGCGGATAGCAAGCAGGCAGTTCACATGACTCCCTCGCGCAGCTTCCACTAAACACATTTAATTATTGAGCCCTAAACACAACTTTTAGGAATATAATAAAGAAATCAGCACATAACTGGTGAGTTTGTGCAAGTCTGTCTTAGTTGTACCTTAATGGAAGTAGACCGGCAGTCTGATGGGAGGATAGGTAAAAACAAAGAGAATAATGAATAATGCAGGAACTGCACACATAAACACACAAAAATGCATCTGTTCCCAGTGCGTATTTGAGTGAATGTGTGTGTGTGTGTGTGAGCGATACAAGAGGATGAGCGAATTCATGTGAAGGGTCCATTGCAGGGTTCACATTATCCCCTAAAGGGCAGCAGGTTGTTTTTGACTGTGTTTCCATGGAAATAAAGGGGATTTAGTTTAGGAAGTGTGGCAGGTAGAGGCAGAAAGAGAAGTAAGACTCTCCACTGAATATTAATGACAGTCCTACAGTGTGGAGCAAAGAGTTTGTCAAATATCAGTGTGATATAACAGCAGCAGGCTGGCTTCACCACCGCAGGCTTCAAACTGTGGGATTGTGAAGAATTTGCTTTGAATATATCTGTTACAGGGACAGATCCATTTTTACCTTTTCATTCTCCAGCTCTGCAGTGCATCTGAAATGTTTGAGGAAAATATGTTAAAAAACAGTGGCCGTGGTGGTTAATTGCACCAACAGCAAATTTAGTAATTTACTGTAATATGAAACATTGTTTTCTCTTTTTATTTCCCAACCATAACCACAGTCATACTTTCATCCATCATTTTCTACCATTTATCCGGGACCAGGTTGGGGGGGCAGACAGAACAGAGAAGCCCAGACCTCCAACCTCCTCCAGCCACTCCTTCACGGGATCACAGAGAGAGACAGAATGTCTCCAGCACGTCCTGGCTCTCCTCCTGGTAGGACATGCCCAGAACACCTTGCCCAGGTGGTATCCTAATCAGATGCTCGAACCACCTCAGCTGGCTCAAAATACAATCCAGAGTCACAAAGTTTGGTTTTGACAATTTGAAGCATTGTTGAGATATTACATCATTTCCTGTTTACCATCTTTGCACGACATGAGGCGCAAATGTTGAAAATGAAAAATCACTGTGGTAAATTATGTGTTCTGTAGTCTGAAGATAATTAGTTCCCAGACCTGAAAAAAATGTTGTTGTTTTTATTAATGAATTCCAGTATGGCAGAAAATCAATTCATTATCTTAATTGCTCATCAAACCACGTTGCTTCTCTCCAGCAGATATCGGGCAAGTGGAGGACACTCTGAACTCGCCACCATCACAAGGGCTGCCAAAAAAATCCAGTCTTTGAACTTGGTTCCAACGATCCACGGCTTATGTGCGTAAATATGCCTTCAACTTCAGCTCTGGTTGATGCACAGACACTAAGTTTGGTGATAATGATTAGGGGACTGTCCCCAATGAGTCCACAGATTTCAAAACTTTTCACCATACAGCTTACGGCCGGCCTTCAGTGGCAGAAGGAGGAGGAAGAGCTTCATGAGAAAAGAAAAAAAAAACACTTCTGATTAATTCATTTGCTACTGAGATGATTTTTCCTTGTGAAAGCCACTTCTTCCTGATTTACTGTTTGTTAGTTTCACCATGAGAGTTATGTTTGTTTATGTCTTTGCACAATTAGTTGGGCAATTTCAGTTGCTATGTGTTAACAGCACAAAACTATTATGCGACCTTTTTTATAATGTAGGCTCTTTTAAAGATTGGACATGTTAAAGTGGCACGACTAGAAGAGAGGATCCTGGAATGAAGTAAACTCCTTCTCGTGTGGAACAGCTCCGTGTAAAGTACAAAACACTGTGGGAGGATCAGTGATTTGTAGTTAGGTACATACATTAAAATTGGTTATTAATACCCTGCTTCTCTCACACTGTTGCACATAGTGAAGCACAATCACTGAAGCACAAGTTCACATTAGTGCACATCCACTGTGAAATCTTCTTCTCTGCTCACAAAAAGTTCAAGAAGTCACTAATCGTATATCTGCTCTAAGTGTAATTAAGGTGCACAGTAACATATAAGCAGTCTATATTAGCCATCTAGATAATATATTTTTGCTATGTCGCAGTTGATTTTCAGAGGACAGTTTTTCAACAGAAATAAGCCACTGTCTGCTCTGTAATGTACAATGACATTTTCCTGCAAAACCAGACTGCATTAAACAATTAAATTCAAGCAGTGTGGGTTAACGCAAAATTGATGTATGCAATAGGCTGGAAATGCCAGCTATTTTCAAGCTTTTCAAAGAAGGCTGAATAAGAACTTCTTTGGCAGTGCCCAGCTGTTTAGTACAATCATAGAAGACTACTGTCGGCCACTGAGCAGCTCCACTGGAGCGGTTAGGGGAGTTCAGCAGTTTGCTTAAAGGCAGCACAAAAGTAGTTACTGTGAAGGTTTGAGTGTTCCTGATTAATTTCCCTGTCAGCCCCGTAAGTTTGGAGTAAGTTTTTCTAGAGAAATAAAACTGTCACATTCACTCTGAAATAGTGGCAGCAGGGCAGGTACGTCACTCTGACAGATTCTTCTGATACACACAACAGGGTGTGACTGCCGACCTATCCATCTTTCCTGTGTCTTTCCCCTTTCCTCAAGCCTCGTGGCTCCTTCCAAAAATCCAGGCATGAACGCTGGCACTCAGGTCAGGGTGTCTGGCCTCAGCAGCAGTCTCCAGTGCCATTGTGATAGCGTGCCAACACGAATCTGTTATCATTCAGAGAACAGCCACGTCATGCCCAGAAGAGGTGCTGATACTGAAACGCATTCGTTTGTTTTGCAATTTTATTTCATTTCCAAATGCGTCCACATGAGGTTATAATGTCAGCACATCTCTTGGCTAAGACGTGAATCTGTCTCAAAAAAAAGTCTGGCCTTCGGTCCGTCTGATGTGCAGTGTTCTGAGAGAAGAGAAAGAAAACAATGACCCCCATCATTCCCTTTCATTACGTCAGTCCTGTTATATAATAAAGCAGAAATAGAATCTTTGAAGGCAGCAGCAAACAAAGGGAAAAAATGACTGAAAGTACAAACATGTCCCTTTTAATTGAAATGGGGTTTCTGAGTCTCCAGCCAGTGAGTGAGTCAGGTAACAACGCTGAAAATACATCTTAAGTCTTCCTTTTAATTTATCTCCAGAAAAACATTAGGTTTCATTTTTGCTGTGCTTCCCCCTCTGGTGCTCCATCTTATCTCCCCCCATCTCTGTCTACTTCTCCGTCATTAAAAGGCAGGTGTCAGTCTCCCTGTTTGTGTCTGTGCGTGCAACAGGCTCATGAATGCCGCTTTTATTTTTCCTCCACTTGTTTGTTTTGCCTGGAAAGCTGCAGATGCAATTTGGAGCGATTATCAATCTGAGAAATAGCTCCCACACTGATCCGTTTTCAAATACTCTTGAAATGAGACTGCTGCTTTGTTTTCCATACATTAAAATGCCTCATTATTTCCACTCATCTTCACTGTATATTCCCCTCATGCACAGCAAAGAGAGGGGAGAAAGGATAAGAATGGGCTTGATCCAATATATTTTTGCATTAAGTCACAGATTTTGTTCATCACTAGAGTTGTGAGATCATCTTTGATTTTACATTAATAACAACACTTAGGCTCAGAAATCTATGGACAGTCATAGATTTTAGCTCTGTGCTCTACTGTAATAAATTTGAAATTCATTAATCAAGATACAGATGATGTGCAGACCTGAAGATTTAATTTGAGGGTGTTGGAAACTGCTTTAACCATTAAAGAACCACAGCTGTTTTTATGAGCAGTCCAAGCTCAGATGTAATTGAACAACGATAATCATAAACACAGATTTCAGATATTTTGCAGTCCTTTACATGCAGTGACTGGTTGAAGTCTTTAGCCTGTGGGCATCACCAAAGAATGGATTACCTCCTTTTTTTAATAGTTTTACTGCAGCTGTCTCCAGCTGTTGTTGTTTGTTGGTCTTTCGGTCTTTAGTGAGTGAAATGCAGATTGATCCGGTTAAGGTCGGGTTGCAGTGCAACGCTCACACCTCCACCGTGCTTACCAAGCAGTAATTCTCACACTTCTTATTCTTCCCAACATTACGTGTTACAGCTTTTTCCTCTGAATGTATCATATCAGCTGATTTAGCCAGTCATAATTACCCCACTATGTAAATAAGTAGCCCAGACATGTGTAGTAAACAGGTTTTCAGTTAATTATCAACAACACAGGAGCCAACAGATATAATTATAACTGTAATTCGTCAACGCTTACCAGCAACACTGACGTCTCCATCTTCAACTGCATCCATGTAAATCAACTGCAGCAGTGTGCGGACACCATCCAAACAGTGCTGAATGTACCTGTATGTTTTTCTTCATGTGTTGGTCGTCTCTCATGTTACTTGTAGCTTATATGAACTGATAAAAATCTAACTTACCTTTATTTATTTATTTACAGTAAGAGTAATTAGCAAACACGTCTTCAGTGTCTTACGGTCATGTTCCACTGTCAGCTGAAGCGTCATCATTAGCTCAGTGAAGCTGCTGCGTTGACACAATAAGGCAATATTAGCTCAAACTCTGTGATCCTGCTGCCTGCTGAGTGTAGCTGTAGATTTCCAACACCTTCCAAATGTTAATGTCTGTTTATTTCATCCCACATGAAAGGTGGGTCTAAGTGGTGCCTTTTTCTTTGATTACAGGTTGACACTCTCTTTATTCACTGGCTCAGTCACACTAGAGTTTATTATTATTATTATTATTAACTTTATTTTACCAGGAAGTCCCACTGAGATCTCAGTCTCTTTTACAGCCTCTGGGCAACCACCTTCAGTCACAAGGCGATTGCACAGGTCACCTGGTGGGAGGCAAACTGTCTCCAAACAGTCTGACTCAGACTGACTGTCAGAGACTGACAAAGGTTTGTAAGGAATTGTCATCTGATTTATAAATGGAGACAGACTGCAACACTCTGCAGTCAGTCCGAGTCAGTCTGCGCCACTGAGCGCGACTCATCTGTAATCTGTTTCCTTGCAGTAGGAGACTTGACTCAGCTGGTTGCCAACTGGTTGCATTCCAATATAAAAGCAAGGCTGCCGAGTGCCTGAGTTAAATTGTTGTTCTGTAGACACAACCCTGTGAGGTTCTAGCTGGATTCTGGACGTAGTTGATGTGAATTTCTGTGAATTTAAATGGAAACAGTGAATTTACGATTTTCAGCAATTTATCACAGTTACTCTCCATATTAAAACAGATTGAATATAATTGCCAACTTGACTTCATTTAATCACAGACTGACAGCAGACTGACTCCATTGTGTTGCCATTGTATCACTGTCACTCTGAATATGACAGCTGACTGCGAGTGGTTGTGGGTCGGGTCCCCATCTTGAAAGCAACCATTTGTCTTCAGACCAACTCAGCTGGGTTTAAGTTGTGGATCGTCGAGGCCAGATCATCTGATGCAGCACGCCATCATTCTCAGTAGAATATCTCCCACATCAGCTGCAGGTGTGGTATTATTTTCCTGCTGACAAAAAAAAACGTGCTTCCACTAAATACAGACAAGATGGGATGGTGTGATGCTGCTGAAGTCTAACCCGTAACAGTTTCACCTGCACAGCATCCCTGCTCTATCACACATCCTCCACACACAACAGACACTAACTGTTCACCTTTGTCTTACAAAAACACAGGGATAAGAATGAAAAATGTCACATTTGGATTCATTAGTTTAAAGTGCAGATTTCTGCTGGTCTTATATCCATACTTGTGTTTTTTTATTAAAAATAATCTCATCTCATAAGTCTCTCTTAGCCGTAAGTTCAATGGAAACCTGATTCATGCTGTTTTATCCGACTAGCTGATTTTTCTGCTACTTGAACTCTGGGAATCATTGAACCGGGGTCTCATCTCATGTGTTTAATTGGGAATTTTGGTAGCTCGCAACTCGACTGAATGTATCCTCTGTAGCAGAGCAGCAGAGGTAACTCTTGGTCTTCCTCTCCTGGGGCTGTCCTTGAGAGAATTAGTTTCATCTTTGTGTTTTTGCAACTGCACAGGAATAAAGTTCTTTCTTTTCTTGACTGCTTGGCCTTCATGTCTTTAAGTAACAATGGATTACTAAAGTAGACCAATGGGCGTGATTGCTGTGTACAACAGGATGGTGACAAAAAAGACCAGAAATGCTTCCAATTAACTTGCTGCAAAGCCTGCTGACTGAAAGCCTTCCAAGTATGTACCAGTCCCAGAACAGACAGACAGCTGTGTACTGTCCAAAAAGGTTTCATTTTACTCAACAGTTTAAACAGAATGCTACTTAAAAGAAGGAAGAAATTAACTCAGCAAACTTACCTGATGAACTGAAAGAGAACCACCGGTGTACGCTATCATAAATTCAACAGGAAGAAAACTAAATACTAAGAAATGCTTCCCTCCCGTGCTGTCACAGCAGATGGTTTGGCCCACTTTTTAGCTCTCTTTACTTCAATAAGCTCCACCCTCAGCTTTTTTTTTCTTTTTAACGGCATAAAGTGAGTTGAAACTAATTAACTAAACTAACCAAACTAAACATGTAATATGTAACTCAGCAACTACAATAAGCATCAACAAAGGTGGAAAGGATGCAGGAGATCCTGAAATCATAAACCTGCATGTTTTAATTGTGCATTGAGTGCAGTTACCAAATTGTTATTTCAATTGTGCAGCTGTAGATCTAACTATCATAAAGTAAGCACAGTGTTGCCACTGAGGTGCAAAGCATCAAACTGTGGGTATTTGAAGGTGAGTAAAACCTGAAAGGTGTCCAACCTTTTCTCTGGTGGTGTAGTTCCCATTTAGCCTCTTGAAAAGCTTTATTGTTGGCAGTGATGTTAGAATCTGTTATGCCTTCAGTATCACCAAAACAGGTTTCTCTGAATCATACTTCATACCCAAATATAATACACAAATGTTTATCTAGCCCAGCATTTGTAACTCTGTAACTCTGGATTCTGTTTAAGCTGCTGATGGTTTTATTCAGTGGCCAGTGCTGTTAAAAATGGTAGAAATATTTTCTCTTTTTTGGATCAGTGAAGAGAAAGGTGTCAGAGGTGGGTAAGTGCTGTAGGTCACAGGAGTGCTGGACCTCTCAAATATCTTTTCTGCATGTATTTCAATAAGGGACGATCACTTGGAATTTAAGACTCCGATGGCCCATCGAAGCAGAGCAGAATCCCAGCAATGACAGGAATAAGGGCAGGACCCCCCCACCACCACCACCAGGAGTCTAGCCGCTGGTGGTGGAGGTGAAGATTAAGATGGAGGCACGGATGACGCACTGAGTGACTTGGGTGAGGTGGAGATGGGGAGGAGGTGGGTTGCATGAATGAGTCTGCAAGGAAGAATGACAGGTGAGCAGTGAGATTTAAAGTATGCGGAGTGGAGACTGATTGGCTTAAAGTGCGCAGGCAGAAAGACGATTGGACCAGAGCGATGATGTCAGCTTTGAGTTTGACAGCACAGGGAAGAAGAAGTGATGAGAAGAATAAACTAGCAGCCAAACACCCAGGAACGCAGACAGAGGAGTGAATACAGATCTTCCTTATTGAACTTACACATAAGCTTCATTTATGCATGTGGGAGATATTTTAGTGCCCTTCATTCATACAAAATGTATGCTTTTGATTCACTGCAGAAGCTTCTTAGCTTCTGTTTTATAGAACCAGCTATTCACTAATTGCTTCTGCACAGATACTGCAGATGAAAATTACATTCACTCTGCATTTCTAAGTAAACTAGAAATTAATAAACTAGTATATTTTCACACCTTTAGAAACCAAAACAAACTGTTATATACACGACAGTCCGAGCTGATCGGCACACATCTCCATGCATGTGAACACAAGAAATACAATTTCTTAGCAAACATCTTTAAAAAATCATGTATGTGTGTGTAAATCTGAGAGTTTTTGATGTGTTGGTACTGAACACAGGTTATCAGAGCAGAGAGAGTCAGCTCTGTAGCATGTCTTTGATATAGCTCAGTTTTCTAACCCCTGCCCTCGATGCCCTCAAACCTGCTGCTTTTATCCCAATGACCATTGATTCAACTAAATAATTTATCTTTCTCTCCATCGCCGTCTCTCCCCTATACACACAGACACACACACACACCCATGTGTAAACTTATATATATATTTAAGTTTACGTTTAAGTATGCAGCTTTTACCTAGCACAGATGAGGCTGTCTTGCAGGCTCCCTGCAGATAAGCTCTTAAAGGTGCAATGCATTAAGACTTTTAAAGAGCTGTGCCTGATGTGTACTGTTATCTTCAGTCTTATTCCAAAAAAATTGCATGATAATCTGTTTCCTTGTCTCTGGAGCTTGAAAAAGGCGACTGGACTTCTTTTTGTTTCTTGAAGACCACCATCTTATCACCGCTTGTTGGCATCACACCCCACCACATTGAAAACTCTACAGATTTTACTAACAAGGTCCAGAATCTTGTACTGGATCCAGATGAAACCATGGTGTCCTTTGATGTGGTTTCACTTTTCACTTGCATACCTACAACTGAGGCAGTGGAGACCGTCAGAAGACAGACGACTACAGGAAGACGATTCCTTACTGAACAGAACCAGCTTCACCCCAGATCAGATTTGTGCACTTTTAGATCTCTGCCTTACCACAACATATTTTAAATACAATGATGGATTCTACAGACAGAAGCATGGATGTGCCATGGGCTCCCCAGTGTCTCCCATTGTAGCCAACCTTTACATGGAGGAAGTGGAAAGTAAAGCTCTTGGTTCTTTCAAAGGGAAGGCACCTAGCCACTGGTACAGATATGTAGATGACACCTGGGTCAAAATCAAAACCCAAGAAGTAGAAGCCTTCACTCGTCACATTAACTCAGTGGATAAATACATACGTTTTACCAGGGAGGACACCAGAGATAACAAGTTACCATTCCTGGACTGTGCGGTGCTTATCGAGGAAGATGGAAGCCTCAACATTGAAGTTTACCGGAAGCCCACACACACAGACCAGTATCTCCTCTTTGACTCCCACCACCCTCTGGAACACAAACTTGGGGTGATCAGGACCCTACAACACCGTGCGGAAAGTGTTCCCTCTAAGGCAGAAGGGAAGCATAAGGAACACACACACATTAAGAAAGCCCTCAAAACATGCGGTTACCCCAACTGGGCCTTCATCAAATCAGCTAAGATGCACAGGAATGAAGGCCAAACACAAACTACAGAGAATGGGAAGGACAAGAGGAACAACATTGTCATCCCATATGTGTCAGGCTTGTCAGAGAAACTCAGAAGAATTTTCTCCAAGCATGACATCTCAGTATACTTCAAACCAAGTCACACCCTAAGACAAAAACTGGTTCATCCCAAGGACAAACCCGCCAAACACAAGATCAGCGATGTAGTGTATGCTGTTCAGTGCAGTGAAGAGTGCTCGGACCTCTACATTGGTGAAACCAAACAGCCTCTTCACAAACGAATGGCACAACATAGAAGAGCCACCTCGACAGGACAAGATTCAGCAGTACATCTGCATCTGAAGGAAAAAGGGCACTCTTTTGAGGATGCCAATGTCCACATTTTGGACAGGGAAAACAGATGGTTTGAAAGAGGAGTGAAAGAAGCCATCTATGTCCACTGTGAACAACCATCATTGAACAGAGGAGGTGGATTACGTCACCAACTTTCCCCCGCTTACAGTGCTGTCCTGAGCTCCCTTCCCAGACGTCTCAACCCCCATTCACACCTTTGTTCCAGTGACCTCAATAGGCCACAGGAAACAATGGAGCGGAGTCCTAAATTGGTTTCAACTGAAACCACTGATTAAATATGACCCACGCCCCCTTCACACCCGGGCACATGTGTTCAAGCACATGATCAATAGAGGGTCATAACCACCTCCAGGGGACTACGCCCACAGGGGTTTAAATACCTGGGTCTCTCCACCATTTGGTTGAGAACTGAAGAAGCCTTTCGGATGAGAGGTGAAACGTCTTCAAGAAACAAAAAGAAGTCCAGTCGCCTTTTTCAAGCTCCAGAGACTACTATGACCTGGATAACTGAGAATCTACACAGACAATCTGTTTCCTTGGCTTCGCACAGTGTTACCCTTTAATACTGGAAACAGTGATGCAGGCTGAGGCTTTTACTGTGTTGGTAAAGGATGTTTCAGTCTTCATCTGGCACCATTATCTTTGAGTTCCTGAGAAGACACAATCTTTCCATTTTGAGCTGCTTCAGGTTCAAACTAGGAAATGAAACCTACAGTGCAGAGTCCGGTCTTGCATGCATTAGCCAACATCACTACATGCTGAACGTGGCAAAAGCACATGTTGTAACACACCACAGAACAACAATTGAGAGGCACGCTTCCTCTCTCGCTTCGGTAGTTCAATACAGTGTGATGTATAATAAAAGCAGCTGCACACACAACTCCAAATCTTAAAGAATGCATCGGGTGCGAGGTGTAGCAAATGTGAGTACAGACAGAATGCTATAACAGTCATCTTTCAGAGCTTTTCTCTTTATCATCCTACACTATAGTGTAGGATGAAAAAGTAGACCGTGCATCAGTGAGTGCTTTTATTTTGTCAAGGTTCAGCTTGAAGTGCCTGAACACATACTGTACCCTTCCACTCAGCCGGTGCAGATGAACAAAGGTTCAACCAACTTTTTAAAATTATTTTTGTTATGAGATGATTTTAATAACAAGTAAGCAATGATTGGACAGAGTGAAAAACCTGTTACAGCCAAATAAATTGGGCTTAGCAGATGTATCAATTTGAAGCATCTTCAGCTGCGTCTGTGTTTTAATTGGTTTTTAATGGGCTTACTCGCAGTTATGTGACTTAACGTTCTCCTAGTGATTATTTTAACATGGACGTATTCTGGTGCAGCCTTCAGATGGAAGGAAAAAAACAACCAACTGGAGCAGTAAATCCATTTTAAAGAAAACTTAACTGCAACCAGAGCTTCTGTCTTCTCACTATAATGAGGAATTTGTAGGAATTAGCAGAAATGCGCTCATTATGTCTGCCAAAACAATATACATTATGGAATTATTTAACTTTTTATGGGCATATTTAGGAACTTACAGTGCAACAAGTCTGCAGACCTGCTCTGAAGTTCAGAATTGTGCATTTAGTGGGCCCAACATCTGGCCCAGCCACCTCCTGCTGACTCTGACACAGTTAATGTGCTGAGTATTCAGTGCGGTGATTTTAATAGAAGCTGTATAAATAATCAGTGAGAACAAACTTTATGTCGCTCCTACAGATTTCACCTGTAGTATATTGTGAATTGATGTCTATAATAATAATATAATGAATATAAATAAAGCCCCAATAATTACAGTCATCACCTAAAATCAGCGTCATTGTTTATTTTACTGCAGAAAATATTAAAAGCTAAACAGTTTTCATTAATAAAATAACAAAGTAGCATGGTGGGGTGGTGGTTAGCACTGCTGACTCACAGCTGGAAGGACATCTAGAAGGTCCTTGGTTCAACTCCAGCTTGGCCCGGGCCTTTCTGTGTGGGGTTCTCACCATGTCTGTGTGGGTTTCCTCCCACAGTCCAAAGACATGCAGTTACTGGGTTAGGTTACCTGGTGCTTGCATATTGCCCATAGGTGTGAATGTGTGTGTTAGCCCTGCGACCTGTACAGGGTCCACCCCACCTCTGTGACAGCTGGGACAGGCTCCAGCCCCCTCCCTCTTTTGTCAAGCTAATAAAAATATTTCAGGTTTAAAAAATACTCAACTTACATTTTTAGATAAATAATCTGTAATTAATCAGATTTGGGAAAACAATGCCAGCTCTTGCCTTAAAGTCATTTGATTTGATGGTGAAAACTTTGTAATGACAGTTTTACAGTTTGCCGAGGTTTCAAGGTTGTGCCCTCGGGCCCAGTGTGACTGAACAGAGCTGTGGGGGAGAGCGGGGGGAACAACAAAGAGATATAGGGTAAGAGAGAGCGAGGCAGAGGCAAAAACAGATGCAGAAGGAGACTGCAGCCAAAGTAATGAGCATTAGAAAAGCAGAGTGAAGATGAAAAGACTATTTTCCATGTTTTATTCATATAGTTTGTTTTTAGCCTGTCGACTCACATTAAGTCCTGTGCGCACACACACATACACATCTGTATTTATAAGAGCATGCACAAGGTTTTTTTTTCCCCTTAATGTAGAAAAAATGTGCAGCTGAATGGCACTTTACAGGACAAATTGTTTGAATCCTGGTTGGATGCCACAGACAGCTGATTATTGGAGTACTTTTCATTTTTCTACTTTATTCTAATAAAACTGAACAGTCATTTTATTCCATGAAATGGATGAAGCTGAAATATAAAGTGGAACATTGAGTAAGTGGCACTGATGAGTCCCTCTTGCCTTGATGTCAGTGTTGTCATTATCCACACTGATGCAAACATTCACAGTTTAAGTGCACAATAACTTTACTGTGACGATGATCTTTGGACTCGAAGGAGGAAAACAAAAATCTACCACTGCCTATCTTTATTATGCACAGATAGTTTATTGTTTATGGACCCCTTTAATTATAGCTGTGTGTTATATTCAGTTTATACAAGGAGTGCATTATTAGTTTGTTTGCAAGGGAAGAACTGCACTCTGCGTGGCTGCTAATAAATATTTGACTCATATTGACACGCAGGATCAAAACACCCGTATGTCAAAGAGAAAATAGTAAGCTTTTGCAGAAACACTAATAGGTTCAAATCAGTATCACATGTTGACCAGCAGGGGAAGCAACTAAAACCAAAACACCACAACTTGTGTTTTTCATCCTGTGCTCTTTCATATCTTCTCTTTCCCTTCACCCACTAAAGGCGGCCCCTCTCCCAACATAACTCCCCAGAGCTTTATTCCAGTTAAAGGCAGTTCTTCTTTCCCACTGTCACCAAGTTCTTACTACTGATAAAATGATGAAGATAAGAGCTTTATTGTTTTTATTGTTGTTTTCAAGGGAATTTTTTGTGTCTTCTTCACACAAAAACAAAAAAAATATCATGAATATAAACATAAATATCCATATGTACAGTATCTCACATATAGCAGTACAAATATAAAGTGACAAAATGTTTATTTAATTAATAATAATTAATAATATTAACTTGCAAATACCCACCCTATGGGCAGATTTTCCCGGGCCTGCATCAAACTTGGTACAGTTATAGCTGGGAATTTTAAAGAAAACATATTTAATTACAAATAAGGACCAATAGGAATGCAATAGGAATATTTAACTTAAAAGAAAAGAAGTAATGGCCATGGCCCCATCCTGTATGTGGTACAGCTCATATCATCATCAGCTTATTACATAAATTGTCATTTATACCTTTGATATAAATTACCACTCCTCATTCTGAGCAGTGTTTAAAACCACAGTTGCTAAAAGAGGAAACAGCACGACTTTCCACATTTGCTACAGGTCAGACAGCTTAACCCTCACACTGATATCAATAACAGGGGCTTTTAATTGCATAGAAATTAAGATGAAACTGACCGAAAGGGCGAGACAATACTTTGACTCAAAGGAGTGAATGGCCACACCCACTATTCATGGTTCTTGGGACGCAGCAGTGCCCTCTCTCTGCCATCTGCTGTCACCGTCTTTGACCCTGCAGTAACCTTTACCGTTAGAATATTAAAGGGAAATAAAAAACATGCCAATTCTTAGAACTGAAACCCTCTGGTGACCATGCAAACATCGATTTACGTGCGTAAAAACAGCGTACGTTCATGATCCAACCTCCATCACACAGTTTCTATATACAAATGTCTGATTGCAGTTCTTGCTGTTATTAGGTTTAGGGGGCTTTTCCTCACAGGACCAGCTAGTTTTGGATAGCCCCCCCCCCCCCCCCCCCTTAATTAATAATTAAAATTTGTTTTATGATTTGAAACATTTAAGTGTGACAAATGTTGGTACCCTGGGTGCTTTATAGGTTTCATTAAGATTGAACTGAACATCTAGGAGGATTTTAAGAACTATCACACACACACACACACACACACACACACACAGGAAGTAGTTAGGTAGTCTAATAGCCACAGGTAGAAAAGATCTCCTGTAGCGTTCAGTCCTGCACATCGAGGTAATGAGCCCTTTGCTGTGCGTGCTGCAGTGACCAATCAGGGGTGGAATGAATTGATGCTGAAGCATCTCACAAACCTCCACCACAGTCTTGAGTCCTACTCCCAGAACTGAACCGGCCTTCCTGATCAGCTTTTTGAGTCTGTTGGCGTGCGCTGCCTTCACCCTGCTGCTCCAGCACACGCCACAGAAAAACACACACACATGCCACTATTTGAGTGATAAAGCATACACAGCAGGGTCCTACAGATGTTGAAGGACATGACAAAGTTAGTCTCTACGTACTTCTCGGTATCTGCAATAGCAGAGGCATTTGAAAATCTCTTGCTGATAACATGAGATACAGAAGTCAGGCTCCCATCCATGGTGGATGTTCACCTTATAATATACAGGTGCCTAGAGATAATTGTTGTTCTAAATTGGCATTATATACGTAAAACTGAATCAAAGTGATTTGAACTCCAGATGAAACAAGAAGGGATTCACCCAAAATCTGATGTAGGTGTGTCAAAAATGATGGTACAGTAGACATTTTGTGGGAACCCACAGATGTCATGACATCACAGTTTTTCTCACAGCAGGAAGGTCGTTCTCACCACTCCTAACGCAGTTCTCGAATCAGTTAAAGCGTTTTTTTCATGACATAGACTCACCTGTGCAGAAAGCACCACAACAATCCAAACCTTTTTCAAACAGGTCAAAACATGAAAAGTTCAGCTCTGATGAATGAATAAAAACCTTTCACCACCGTTTTAAAGCTTAGACATCAAATAGTTTTTACTTTTGTCAAAACCTTACTGACATTGGAAAGAGGACTCCAAAATCATGGGGCTAATGGAGAGTAAAAAGTGTTCAGACACAAAAATGAAATGTGACAGATTTACTGGAAACTTCATAAAATTGTTAAAATGAAGAAAATCAAACTTCATCGGGATACTTATGAAACTATATGCATAAAGACAAAGGAAATATATACAATATGAGTGTACCAACTACTGGACTATACAGTAGTTGGTACACATACATTCAGTGGCCATTTTATTAGGTACACATGTTAAACTGCTCGTTAATGTAAATATCAAATCAGGCAATCACGGGTCAGTAATTCAAAGCATTTGGGCATGTAAACATGTTCATGACAGCCTGCTGAAGTTCAACCTGAGCTTCAGGAAGGCGTAGTAGTAGGTGCTGGTAGGTGCCATGGATGGCCTGGAATTCCCTGGGTCAAGATGGGATAAACTCCAAAGGGTGGTTGAGAATGGCCAAGTAAGATCCTGTGGAACCTCCAGATGCAGACAGACCAAGAAGAACAAGAAGCTGTCCATAGCAAAGACTCACAGCCTTATCTAACCACCTGAAGAGGTATATGAGAGAGATAGGAGCCAGATGTTCTCCACTGAGCTATCCAAGGTGAACTCTCAGTGGCAGAGGAACCGTATGAGAACAGCACCCCCGCCAAAGCTGGAGATAGATCAATACTGGTAGAGCATATGGGAGAAGGATGCAGCAGGCCTTGATATGATTCACAAATGCCAAGGAAAGGTTGGGGGTTTGGATCCTAATGCAGATGAAACTGTGCACGAAGCGGACTGCACCCTCGACAGGTCGCCACCATCACAGGGCAGAGGCACTTCCTTTCTTATCTCCTCACTGGATCATCCTGTATGAAGGCATAGGAGATAATGTCATGCATGCAATTAATTAATTTTACCCCAGTCACACATACTACAAGCCTTGATGATCATATCACTTCAGTGGAAAGAGAAATATGAGTACACAGGATGGACACTCATTCTCAGTGTGACAGCCATTAACATAAATTTCCTTTTTTAATTTTTTTTTAAAACCAGCCTCTAATGAAATACTATTTTCCACCAGGCTGTCCACATGTACACGACCTGTATGAAACAACAAGGTTAAGGGGAAAGTGCTATACACAGGATCCATCACTGAAGCCTTGTAGTTTTGCCACAGGAGGCACAAATCCAGACCTGCTGTAGCATAAGTACTCTATGTCAGTGCACTTACAGAATTACAGTTTTCATGTACTTTTGTAGTCTTCTGACTATTTGACCACAACCAATGGCTCCATTTGATTCTCTGCTATGACAGCGTAACAGTGAACAGCACAATAACGAGCTCCTGCATGTACAAAGGTACATATGAACAGAGTTACACCATAGCTTACATAAGTATTCATCAACTAATTATACTGAAGTAGCTATAAATTATTGTTGGCTTGCTTGTGTCAGAGCCTCCTCAAAGGCTGCGTTCCAATAATTGTTTGAAATGCCCTCTTCTAAATCTGCCCTCCGTGCAGTAATTTGGGATATTGAGGTTTTGCAAAAACCAGAAGCAGCCCAGCAGTATTAATGAAATCAACTGCAGTTCTTGGAAATAATTACCTCCATGGGAGATAATGCCATGCACTCAAGATGAGACCGCAGGAACTGCCTGGGACTGGTTTCGTATATAAGAGGTGAAGCTCAAAGGTGGATATTTAAAGGATCGTTCAGATTCCTCTTTATTTATTTGTGATTTATTTTACAGGGACACAAACATATGAATAATGCCACACACCGCAGCATTTATGGTCTGAGCCTCTCTGCAGTGCAGGTCTCTGTTTGGGCTTTTAATAGCATCATGGTGGAATTCCTTACACCAGCAACACAAGCGGTTCTGGAAGAGTTTATCCCGTCTACGTTCCAGCTGCTTTGGAAAGTTCTCAGGAAATACAGTCGCATCCATGGTGTGTATTAATTTAACAGTTCCTAGCAGAGAGAGAGCATACATTTTACTGGTTTCAGGCTGCCATCAATCGCCTAAGTTAGATATGACCAGTAGTCATAGGTGATGTGCTGCTGATCAGTGATTAACAGGCAGAAAATCAATTTTTCTAATTTCTTTAAATTCATTTTAAAGACTAAATTAAATGTGAGTCGGAAAAAAAACAAACTTAAGTTTCAAACAAAAAAACAGATCTGGGATCTGGGTGAAAGTCATCTTATTTATGCTAATGCCACCTCTCTGCTCCTTATTTCAACTTTTGTTACTCTGTGAAACTACAGTTATTCTGTTTATTACAGAAGTAATGAAGTACAAATACAAATCTGTCATCTTTGTACTTGTATGCCCTACAGTAACACAAATATCTCTGCTCTGTACTCCTTACTTTTCAAAACAGGAGCCTTTAAAACATTTGAGGAGAGTTATTATTTCATGACACTGAACACCTTCAAACAACAAAATGTGCTGAACCTGAATGGAGGAAACAGTAACACAGTAAAGACAGTGCCATTGGTGTATTCATCATCAGTGCTTACTGCACATGATGGGATGAAATAGGGGTTAAAGTGGGTCCAAAACTGCACTTTAGGTGCAGACGTCCATAATTTGTGGTATTTTAGCATCTAGCTAGTGCTACAGAAGAGGATCGGACATAAAATGAGTGATGTTGTTTTAGCGGTAGATAATTTAAAATACAATGTTTCTAACCGCTCAACAAACGTCAGCAAACACAGTTTCTGTGCCGTTTGTCACAAAATGTGTCTGAACGCTAAATGTGCAGTTGCTGTTTCCCAGGGGAGAAACGAATGTGAGAAAACTTCCCTCAGAGATGGAGGAAGATGTAAGAAAGACAAAGCACAAGAAGAAGAAGAAGAGAGGTTGTTTTTAAAGGTAAGAAAAACCTGCATTAAGAACCGTCGTCTTTCTTTTTTTGTATTGTATGTATTTGGACACTAGGGGGCACTTATCTTATGAGTTACTGCATTTATACAGGAAGGGGTTCGTTCATTCAGGTGTGTTAATGAGGAGGCGCTTTTGACCGTGATCTGTGCCAGGTATGTCAGCACTGACTATGTCCAGTTAGGCTGCATAACAATGCATGTTGGCTATAACAAGAAAGAAGAAGTGGAGGCAAAGTTTGCTCAGCTGTGGCGGTAACTGAGTATCGGCTTATTGGAAAGCCGACACACTGCATGTAACGTCCTCATTCATTTTAAGGTTTTTGAGCAGACATCTGTAGCCTACGTTGCCCTGTGTATGCTGGACTGCTGCAGAGCAGCTTGGTGTTCATAGTCAGTGTTAGATTATGAGGTTAGCAGACATCAATATAAATCTAAGCTGATGATTCCAACTTCCAATCCGAACGATAATATCAGACGTTTCCAAACGCATCTAATGACATTGAGTTTTCAGAAATCTGAAAAAATAAATAAATCCATATTTACGTATTTCTTCTGCATTTGCCGGGAAAACCAAACTTTATTCACACGCCCTTTCATGTATGAATGCTTGAGGTCACTTAATTATATTATAAAACGTAGGTATTGGTATTTAAATGTGCCTGCAACAATAACCTATGAGAATTTCACCTTAATTAGCTTCGTGCTGTCTAGGGGAAATCATAGCTCTTGTAACAGCTGACTTGTCTCACTGAAGGCAGTTGTGTATTGAATGTTAGTTGTGAATCTTAAAGCAGAAGCAGCACAGCTCAACTGACCGGCACACAAAATCTGCTGGAGCTCACAATTAAAACTTATTCAACTTATTCCAAAATGAATCTTTTCCCCACACTGCATCACTGCAGGCACACCTGCTAAATCCCACTTTATTAACCCCAGGTGTGCTCATCCTCCTGTTTCAGTGTGGAGGCAGACACCGGACAGCAAAGAGCCAATTTTTAAATTCCCATTGTTTTTCCTAGCTTGTGTACTACATAAGAACATTTATTGGAATTAGAATGTAATTTAAAATAAGTTTATATTCCCTGGTAATATTATTATTATATTATATTAAAATGCCAGGTTCACTCATCTTTGCACAGAAACAGCTGGTAGAAGAGCTGGTTTTCACTTATAGCCTGTAACTTTTTACTTTTCCTACATAAACAAGTTGAATCAGTGCTTCAGCTTTTGCCAGAGTATTTTTTTTTTTTTGAACACAGCTATCTGCACTTCTACTTAAGTGAAGAATGTGTGTAATGATTTTCTGCCTCTGGCTCATGATTTCTGCTCAGCAGGGCAGTGCCACAACTACTGAATGAGGGAATAACATTGTGCTGAGCCGAGCAGACGAGGCCGCCTCGTGGTGATGTCCTTAGGAGTAATGTCAGCTGATGGCATCCATAACAGGCTGAATATTCGAAACAAGCACTTTTGCAGATTATTTACCATCAATAACAACTTGTATTCTGAGGAAAAACAATACATTTTAATCACGAAGTAAAACAAGAGGGTTTGCATATTCAGGTCCCAATTTTTTGTGTATTCACAGTCTGTCCATGCAGCCGTCCTCTGAAGCCAGTGCAACATGAAGCCAGTGTGAAAGTGCCAAAAACAACACTTCCTAAATTGGTAACTTGAGGCTGGCTCCAATTAAATTGTTCAAAGTCTTGAAGTTATGCAATAATCGGGGCATATCGCGTCTTTGGCTATGTTGGCTATGTGCTGATCCCTTTCCACAGCCACTAGCTGTCTGCTTGGCTTCCACTCAGCCGGACTGCTCTGAGCTTAAACGTGTCTTTACACACCGGACGCGTAAATTCCGTGCGAATGTTTCGTGCGTTAAAAACATTTTTCGGACTCTTCTGTTCTTAATGCAGCTGTTCACACCGACCGCGTCATTCCACAGGACGATTTTGCAGCATTTATTTTTTCGGATCAAGTTCGATTTTTCTGACCAATCAGAGCGCTGCATTTAGCAACATGTGATGTCATAACTCAAAAGCGCATCTTTTCCCTGAATACATAGTGATGTGGGAACAATAAAATCAAACTATTTTACCTCAGACACACAGCTACACGCTGCTCCGGGTCAGTCGGCTCTCTGAAATTATTCTCTGCCTCCTCACATGTGATCCCAGCTCTGCCAATAATCAAACTGCCCACTGATATCCTGATAATATGCGCGAAAGCGGCCGTGATGCAGCTTCAACTGCGGGATCAAACCATGAAACTCTCCCTGCTGCTGCTTTCTTATGAGTTTGGATGAACCCAGAATCTCTGTTTCTTCCTTCCCTTGTTTAGTAACATCAGTACCTCATTACATCATCGTTTGATGTCGACTTCCTTTCTTTCACAGTGCGTTTTATGAGGGCGATTTACTCGCAAAAACGCAACGCATCCGGTGTGAAACGGCCTTAGACTCCTGCGTCAGGTCTTTGCGGGGCCTACGTACGTAACCAGAATCCCCTCTGGATCCTACGCGGTGATCAGTCCTTGCAGGCTGTGTCGACCCAACATGTAGTTACATTTGTCAAGAGGTGCTCGTCAGGTTAGGTCATAGGTTACTGCGCGGGGTTCAGAAGGGACTTCCTGTTGCGTACGTAGGCCCCACAAAGACCCGATGCAGAAGTCTGAATCAGTAAGCAAACGGGTGAAATCACAGTGGCTCTGTCCATTCTTTATACATGTCTACCCACCAGCAGAGACACCATCTGGGACATTACTGAGAGGTGTAACATTGTTACTGCTGCTCCATTTAAAGTGTGTTTCCTGTGTATATAAAGGAAAAACACTATTGTACAGCATATATGCAGCGCAGGAAGGAAACCCTCTTCACTTTCTGATGACTTCAGGAGTCGGTCTGAGTTGTCTCACACACAAGGACAACAAACAAATCCAAAGACACAATTTTTACACATGCACACACACTGTGCACTCAGTGCAGTCAGTCAGGGAGCTTCTCCTTTGGCTGTTTGTGGCAATAAATAAAAACATAAATAAAAACTGTCAAATTTCAACTCGTGGTAAGACGAAGATCTGCTATTGTTAAATCTTCCCTCAACATGTTTGTGGGATAGAGCAGTATCAACAGCGACTTTCACAAACGTCTCCCCCACTCTGCAGCATTTGCCTACCTCAGGCGCGGTTTACGTCTGTGGCATCGGCGCACCTGTCATACGCTGTATGTGCCTGAGCTGCAGGTTCACTCTCAGTCTGCGGTAAAATCCTTCGAATGAATTTCCAGAGAGGCACAAGCTGTGTTTAATAGACAGATCTTATAAAAATAGCACCAGCTGCCAACAAAAAAATGGAGGCTCTTGATGTTTTCCACTGGTAGCAGGTACGATGTTAGATGTTCTGCTTAACCAGGTGTGCGAATAACCAGTGAAAGATGGTTATTAACAAGGCCTCAGATCAGTATTTCCAGTATTTACCATCACGTTCTTTATGCATCCACTTTTTTTCCCCTATTCTGCCGTTTTTCAGCCGGAGGTGTGTCGCATTGGGTGCATGACGGACAGTCTGGGTAACAAACTGACAACCGTTCACTCAGTTTCACACCTGACAGCTCGAGGTTTACTAAACCTACATGTATGTAGACCATGTGAGGAGCCGGCATACCCTGAGGAAATTCACTGTACAACATAAAAATTCCACAATGAAATGTCCCACTCAATCACAGTGCTGCTCAAATTTAGGATATTCTCAGTGATTCTTTTCACACTCTTCTGCCATTCCCACCTTCAGGGACTGAGAAAGTTTACACCGCACCAAATGAAGTTACATTTTAATGAAATAAAGATCAGGGCAATGAAACCAATCAGTTGTTTTATTTATTTTTCCTGTATTGTTGCCTGTGCCCCCCCCCCCCCCCAACAAAGACAGGAGATATTAATGTGGCTACTCTAGCAGCATGTAAAAATAAAAAATGAGCCTCGTGGTTTCCCTTTTGACCTTCTGCTAGCTGCAAGTGAAGCATTTTGTTTTGGCAGCGATCGTGTTTTTGAGCGCCGACCAGAATCCCCAACATTAGATTTCCATTAGGAAGGCTTTCCAGAGAATATGGACAGGAGGAAAAATTGCAGGGAATAGTTGTGCATCATTAAACGTTTTTCTTAACTTTTCCAGAGAAATTGTAGATGCATTAAATTTTGACACATAACTAGCATATTATTGCAGGAAACAAACACAAAGTTTAGAGAATACTTGCTGTGGGCTCAGAGACTTTTTTCTTCCCTGTAACTTCCTGATAACTTCACTTCTTGGTCAGAAGAAAAAAAAGGATGCTGTGCTGGCCAGAAGCAACACAAAAACTGTAGATTTGCATAAGACAGATTTGATTTGCAATAATATGACACAGTCACATTTAATAAGCTGTCGTCTTTGTCTTGAAACTCTGAACGGTGTGTTGATGAGATTTAGAAATAGTCTTCATATTGAAACCTTGTGCGTTACATTCACATCGATTTGATCTGAATTTCACATTTTCCTGATTTTTCTTGTCAGAAAGTGACAGACACACGATTCAACCAGAGAACTGTTGGGACCTGTTGGAAGTCTAATTTTTGGTCTGCAGTGTTTCTGCACTTATTTCATTTCCAAATGTGTTATTCTGACGAGCTTTCGGACACACAGACGCAGTCGTTCTTCTCCAAGGATTCTGCAGACATTTCTCCTTAAATTAGTCAAAAACTGAGCATCTTCTGAAACCTTTTTTTTTTTTTAAATCTTTTTGATGAGAAGCCAACTCTGCAGAATTTTTGGCAGCTGTTTCACTTCATAATCTGAGGCACAAACCCAGCTTGGCAGCAGAAAGTGTGAGTGAGTGAAAACGTATTTGAATGACAAGCAAAGGGAGGGTGTCTATCTGCTGATAAACTCTGCTATAATGGCTCCTCCTTTCTTACCTTTCCTCTCACATCTTCAGCCTCCGTGTGTACCAGCACACGGAGGCTGAAGACAGCACACGGCCTCGGGATGCCACAGGACTCTGTGTTGGAGGGCTTACGTATAGATGAAGAGACATGGATGTTTGTGCTTTTCTTTATGTTATTGGCCCCGACTGTTGAGAGCTTTGCTGGGAGAAGGGTGTGTGTGTGTGTGTGTGTGTGTGGATGGGGTGGGTGGTTGTGTGGAGAGTTATCTAGTTGCCTCAGCAGCCTCTCGCTGAGCATCTTAGCTTGATAAACAGAGAGATTGGAAGAAGGTAGCAAATGCCTCCAGGAGAGAAATGCTGTGGAATCAAAGCTCTCACTCACACTGTTTTCTTGTTCTCTCTTACACACACAGACACCTATATTCACAGATGCAAACACAAAACAAAACACAGACACAGGCATGCACATGCACACACGCACACAATTGAGTAGACCTATGAGTACACACACGCACACACTTTAAGCACACCCACATGCTCTCATGGGTTCTTTATCTGTGAATCCCACCTGACTGGCAAGGGTTTAGTAGAACCTGGCAGACGGACAAACTGGATGATCTGTAGGGCAGAGAGAGACATAGACAGAGAGAAAAGGAAGGGCACGGAGGCCAGACTCAGACAGAGATGACAAGTTTTGGATATTCTTTAATGAACCTGAGGCTAAGGCATAAAACAGATAAGAAAGGTCAAGCAAGGGAAAGAAGCAAGATGGAGGAGTTTGGAAGCACAGAGCTCAGCAGAGAGCAAGGTGAGAGGCAGAAAGATCAATGACCCAATGAAGAGAAAGGGTCAAAGATGAAAGAGAGAGACGAAATGGGAAAAAATACGACGGAGTGGGTGAGGCAGAGACGTGTTTGGAAAGGATGAAAAGGTTGGCTGCAGGAAGGAAGTGACAAAATGATATTCTCTGGAGATGAGTCGAATACACAGCGAGAGATGGTGTGTGGTGCAGCAGATCTCACATAACGAATGAAGGGGTCCGACAGTGTGGGACAGCAGGATTAAATGACTGGGGAACCCGACCATTTAAGCTGAAATAGCTGAGGGGATTTCCTTCCATTCTCCATAAAATGATTGCTGTTGTCAGTGCAGTGTGCACGGAGCATCATTTAGAGGAAATCTAGACATTGCTTTCACAAGAGCCACTCAGCCTGGCTTGTAACAGCAGATCGTTATGCAGGAAATTTAGTGTTTAATTAGCAATTTGTTTAATTAAACCTTTTTTTAAAAAGCACAAAAATACTTGCTGTACACATTTACATGCTTGTTAATCGTACGATTCTGGGTTAACGGCTATGCAAACACAATTCTTTTTCTGAAGCTGCAAGGATGGCAATGAGGAAGAGGACGTAGACAGTCACACAGAGAGCAGCTGCAACAGCAAGAAAGTCCTCAACTACCAGCAAACCTAACTTGATGGAGTTCAAAGGTTGCACAGGATCGCTGCCAGTTAAAGGTGACTCAGGCTGAAGTTGTGTTCACTCAGGTCAGTAAACTATTCCAGTTTGTTATTTTTAGCCACATATATTCAAGTCATTGAATATATATATATATATATATATATATATATATATATATATATATATATATATATATATATATATATATATATATATATATATATATATAAGTCATTCAGAGTCATTCAGAGTAGCCACAAGTTATGCCAGCTCATGTAATCTGACTTTTGTCAGCTACAGCTGCTCGAGCCTGTATGATTTCATCTTTATGGTTACAAAACTACAAAATTGGATCAGCAAGATGCTTTATGGGTGCATCACAGCCGCATAACCCTAACATATAGTGCAATTATAGTCATGAATATTAAAAAAAAATTAAATTTAACAAACTCTACCACGGTTGAGGTGAAATTCATCAACTTGAATAAGCTGAAGTGAAGCCTAATATGCTGTGAACATGTTTGAGAACATGTGAGCAGTGACTCATTTGTTGAAATCAGTCTCAAGTGGCCATTTGAGGAACTGCAGTTTTGGAAACTGTCTTAAAAAAAAAAATAAAAAATTAAGTTTGGGCAACAAAATAAATACCAAGATCAATTTTCACTTTTGTCCTCAGCGTGATGATTTTTTGGGGCCAAAAAGATGCACTCTGGCTCCAGCAATGGACAATCAAAAATACAATTTGATATTATTACCCTGTAAAGTTTACCCACTGACACATGCTCTGAAATGTCTGCGTGCACCGCGCGCAGCTTTACCTGCCATGCTTTGCACTGGAAATGATTTTCATTTGTTTTTCAGAACTTTCTGACGTCTGTAGCAGTTGTTGGCTTTGCATGTTTTGGCATTAGCATAATCTCAATAATCTCGTTAACATAATCTCAATCTCATTAGCATAATCTCAATAATCTCATTTGCATAATCTCACACCACCACATGTTTTATGAGTCTGATGTCTGGTAGTTAATATGTCTTCCACCACCAATAACAACAAGGACAAATATAAATTAAAGCCGCAAGCGGCGATGAGCGGGCCCTCGCACCCGGCGCGCGTCGACCCCTGGCGCGCTCCAGCCAAGCCGCGCGTCGACCCGTGGCACGCTCCAGCCGAACCGCGCTCGGAGGTTCTCGCAGACGAGAGAGTAGCTGGCTCACCCGGCTGCTGACAGCTCAGCAGGCTAGCCGTACTTCGCGTCGATCGTCTCCCGCTTCCACTAGGTGGCGTCGGTGAGTGCCCACTAATTAATATGTCACAATGCTCTATGTAATGCCTGCAGCCATCAATGAAACTGTAATGACCATAGGATGATGAGTATCAGTGTCCTACTGATTTCCTGTTGCCACTAGGTGGCGTTATGAGTGTGAAACAAAGCTGATAGAGGGGTGTGTCCGGTCTCCCTTACCCTCCCATTAAGCCTGTGAAGTTTGAGGCAGATCGGACAATGTATGTCAGAGATGTAACAATTTGGTGCACTGTGGTATATGAGTAAAATCCCACATTTAGAGGGTTGCTACGGCAACACCGTTCAATATTCTACAAAACCATGAATATCTTTTGATGGGCTACTTGTGTAGATGATCTGGAGCCATTTTGGTGTGACTGGATGAAAAGCTGTAGTAGAAGATGATTCAAATAGCAGGCCTGAAAAATGTGAGAAATGCTGCAAAAATGACACCTTAATTAGAACATGTCAGGCTTCCTGTTGGATTTCGGCTATCGGTCCAAGAGACTTTTTTGTACGTGTTAGGATGTTACTTCAGCATGCACGATTTCAGGTACACAGACCAAGCACTGCCCTGGGGCTGATGTTTAGAACCTATCTGGGCCTGAAATGTAAAAAAAGTCCAAATTCAGAGGGTTGCTACGGCAACACCGTTCAATATTCTACAAAACCATGAATATCTTTTGATGGGCTACTTGTGTGGATGATCTGGAGCCATTTTGGTCTCACTGGGTCAAATGCCCTAGGAGGAGTTGAGGCAAAAAGGCCTGGAAAAGGCGAAAAATGCTGCAAAAATGACACTTTAAAGTAAACGTGGCTGACTTCCTGTTGGGTTTGGGCTATCGGTCCAAGAGAGTTTTTTGTAGATGTTAGCATCTTACATCAGCAGGCACATTTTCAGGTACATAGAGAAAGCACAGCCCAGGGGCTGATGTTTAGAATCTCTGTGAATTCGAAATTGAAAAAAGTCCAAATTCAGAGGGTTGCCATGGCAACACCGTTCAATATTCTACAAAACCCTGAATAACTTTTGATGGGCTACTTGTGTAGATGATCTGGAGCCAATTTGGTGTCACTGGGTGAAATGCCCTAGGACAAGTTCGTTCAAATAGCAGGCGTGGAAATCGCAAAAATTGACACATTCAATTGAAGATGGCCGACTTCCTGTAGGGTTTAGGGTATGGGTCCAAGAGACTTTTTTGTACGTCTTAGTATGTTACATGAGCATGTACATTTTCATACATGTAGATAAAACGTAGCTCCGGGGCTACTCAAAAAACTTGCTATTTTAAGATATTCCGAGCTGCCACTAGGCGGCGCTCTAACGTGTATGGACTTTATGCATATGAGTGTGTTCAGGGCAGCATGCTTATCACACCACTGAAGTTTGAGCCAGATTGGGCAAGTTGGCTTGGAGTTACAGCCATTTTTGTGTTCATGGCGAATCATCAAACTTTGCCGTCCCATAAGGGTCACGCCCTTTTGTCAAAAACTCACAGTTTTGAAAACACAGTAAGTCCAACTTCTTAAGGCTTTCCAGGTGAAATTTGAGATGGTTCTGCTAAACCACCTTGGAGCTGGACCTCCAAGTGTAAAATATGACATTTCCTGTTCCCACTAGGTGGCGCTGCGACTGATATTAAATATTGTCATATGTATGTGTTCAGGGGGGCACCCTCATCCTACTGGAGAAGTTTGATGCACATTGGATCATGTAGGTATGAATGAGAGGCAATCAAAATTTCATGGCGAATGATCAAAGTTCAAAGGGGCATAGGGACCCCTCCCCCTTGGCAAAAACTCACCATTTTCGAGATTTAGATTCCCCTGGGGGTGTAGGTTAGACAAACCAAATATGAAGATGATAACGTCTAAAACCTCTGAGTTATTAGAAAAAGTGTGAGGGCTGCAAATCGCCAAATTTGCATAATTAATTCAAAATGGCGGACTTCCTGTTGGGTTTAGGGCATGGCTCCAAGAGGATTTTTTGTGCGCCTGGACATGATATACATGTGTATGAAGTTTCATTCATGTACGTGAAACACAGCGGTGGGGCTCCAGTTTAGGGGGCGCTAGCGAGCCATTTGGGCGCGCCCTTGCCCGAGCCCATTAAAATACTTAAATTTTCACCAGGTGTGACGCATGTGCAAAGTTTCATGAGTTTTTGAATATGATAAAGCCCCCAAAAAGCCAATTCATTTGCCTGAATAATAATAATAAAAAAAAAAAAAAAAAAAAAAAATAATAATAAACGAAGCAATTACAATAGGGCCTTCGCACAGTTCGTGCTCGGGCCCTAAATATTTGTTTTCATTAATAAATATTTTAAAGTCAGCCCTGCAGCAGACTGGTGACCTGTCCACAGTGAATCCTGCCTCTCACCCTGTGGCAGCCGGGATAGGCTCTAGCCCTCCCAGAGGATGGATGGATGGATGGATGGATGGGTTTTAAAGTCACAACCATCTCAGATAAGCATGTGTACAGTGACACACATACACAGTGATTTTCCATCATTAAGGATTCTCAGATAAAATTAATGGTCAGAAGGAAAAGTGGAGCAGAGAGGAAGTGAATAATATCTAACAGCACAGACAGAAATTCACTTAAATAATCAACATGTCATAGAGTCTAAGGAACATAAGCATAAGGCAGAAGGGAAGCATAAGGAACACACACACATTAAGAAAGCCCTCAAAACATGCGGTTACCCCAACTGGGCCTTCATCAAATCAGCTAAGATGCACAGGAATGAAGGCCAAACACAAACTACAGAGAATGGGAAGGACAAGAGGAACAACATTGTCATCCCATATGTGTCAGGCTTGTCAGAGAAACTCAGAAGAATTTTCTCCAAGCATGACATCTCAGTATACTTCAAACCAAGTCACACCCTAAGACAAAAACTGGTTCATCCCAAGGACAAACCCGCCAAACACAAGATCAGCGATGTAGTGTATGCTGTTCAGTGCAGTGAAGAGTGCTCGGACCTCTACATTGGTGAAACCAAACAGCCTCTTCACAAACGAATGGCACAACATAGAAGAGCCACCTCGACAGGACAAGATTCAGCAGTACATCTGCATCTGAAGGAAAAAGGGCACTCTTTTGAGGATGCCAATGTTCACATTTTGGACAGGGAAAACAGATGGTTTGAAAGAGGAGTGAAAGAAGCCATCTATGTCCACTGTGAACAACCATCATTGAACAGAGGAGGTGGATTACGTCACCAACTTTCCCCCGCTTACAGTGCTGTCCTGAGCTCCCTTCCCAGACGTCTCAACCCCCATTCACACCTTTGTTCCAGTGACCTCAATAGGCCACAGGAAACAATGGAGCGGAGTCCTAAATTGGTTTCAACTGAAACCACTGATTAAATATGACCCACGCCCCCTTCACACCTGGGCACATGTGTTCACGCACATGATCAATAGAGGGTCATAACCACCTCCAGGGGACTACGCCCACAGGGGTTTAAATACCTGGGTCTCTCCACCATTTGGTTGAGAACTGAAGAAGCCTTTCGGATGAGAGGTGAAACGTCTTCAAGAAACAAAAAGAAGTCCAGTCGCCTTTTTCAAGCTCCAGAGACAACATGTCATAGACGAGCTTCAGCATGTCAGTGTTTTTAGTGGAAGTCTAAATTAGCAAATTTATAACTAGTCTGGAATCTTTTTACAGTAAGTCAACACATCCTTATGGCCTGAGATGTTTGAGTTGTTTTTTCAGTCCATACCTGTCAGCACTGTTATTTGCAGTCAAAACAGACGTCCTGAAACAACCTTTATGAGCATGTCGATGAAAGAAGTAGCTGGGTGGCTCAGTTGTGCGGGAAGGTTAAAAGGAAGTGGGAATTGTTGCTTCCTCCTCTGACCGTTCCACTGAACTGTGGTCCAGTTCCCTTCTCAGTGGAAACCAGGAGCAAAGTCTAGCTGTACAGACATCATGCAGTTTATGTGTTAACTGAATAAAAGTTTCCAAAAGTGTTCATGCTAGAAACCAGCATGAAGCTCAACCTCAGCTCAACATTAGCTGAATAAATAGAGGTTTGAGAAATATTCTTCATGTTTGGGCACACATGAAAAGTTGAGCTTTGATGTGACTCATTCAGCTCCATTATTACTCACAGCACTAATACAGGCGGCCAGCAGTTACACAGAAACACTGCTGCGAGATGCAGAATGGCTTATTACTGTTTTTCCAGCTGCAGAGTGGTTTGCTTTCCCCTCACCTCCTCCATCGACTGGTAACCCCTCCTCCTCTCACAGAGCAATCACTCTCACTGAATCTGCCTCCTTTTTTTTTCCTTTTTCCATCTCCATCACCTGTACCTCCACCTGTCACTTTCCACTGCCTCTCTTCAGACCTTTCTCCCTCTATACCTGTCAGCTTTCCCTTTTATATGCTCTGCTCACTTTTTCTGTTTCTGTTCACATTTTTCATTATTCCTGTCTACTATTTGTCTGTTTTAATTTACAATTCAAAGAAGCCGGTATTGGCAACATATAATGATTACCAAGATTGGGAAGCATCCCATATAAACAGATTCAGTTACCAGACATAATGTGACAGTAGAAAATGTCTGAATAATGGTGCAATAATCAGCTCATCAGTCAAAAAGAAAGGCATTACATTAAAAGGACAAACTGAGAAATTGCACATAAAATGATCCCAAATATATAAATCTGTTTTCTTTCCTTCTCTTCCTTCCAGCTTATTGTAAGCCACCTCCAACAATACGTTACAGTCAGGTCCAAAATGATGGTGTACTGTGAGCAGCTGCAGAAGCAGCTCCAATGTTCTGCGTGGGTCTTCACAAGATGTGTTCAGGCACAGCAGTGAGTTGCAGGTCACCTACAGTTTGGAAGCTCTCAGAGCTGAAAACACAGTCGGTGTACTTATGTGCACAAGAAGGTAGAATAAGATAGATTTCCGCTCACATTTTAAGCTGATGGATCACAACAGAAGCAGATGGGTTTTTTTTTTTAAGTTTAACATTTTACTTTTCCACATTTGATTTTTTTTAATAAAACACATCAAGAAAAGCAGTTTGAAGCAGACAAACAGGAGGAAAGATAATGAAAATATAATGAAAAAAATGCACAAATGCAATCAGATATTGCTGATGTGTAGTTGCAAGATTTGAGGCACTTAAACTGGAACACTGGCTGATGGATCATAATTAATGTGCTGGAAAGAGAAAAACTTTGTGAAGAAAATAATAGATTTAGGACTTCCATTTAAAATAGAATCCCATCAGGACTGCTTAATGAATTAAAGTACATTAACATGTATATTAATATGAATAAGCAAATATGTTTAGCAACAAACCAAACACAACAAATTATGATTTTTATCAACATAATGGGCTTCAATTAGCATATTTGGCAAGTTGCAAACTATTCATTATAAATGTGTTAGAAATGTTACAATGTATTTCATTTGTTTTTCACAATATCTGCTTGTAGAGACTAAATTATGTTTTTAATGATTATGTTCATGCACTCAGCATTTATAGCAGTTATGAAAGGTGGAGGTCTTAATTAAAAACTGAAACAGCTGAACAAGATTCGAAGCTCGAGTCGGAACGTTTCTGTTCTATCAACATTTAAATCAGCGCCTTTCACGATTCTCGACTAACTCGGAATGCAAATCGTGATCCATTACTCCGAAATCCCGAAAGACACTGATTTCCTCAAACACATTTCCATAAGCACAAATCCCAGTTGTTGAGCTACATTTGCAAAACTTCTGATCTTACAAAACCAAACTGACAAAATAATTTTATCTTTATTGGTTTGTGTGAGATGTGAACGTGGTGTTTCTGCACTGCACGAAAAAATGTAAAATAAACTAAAAAAAAGCAACTTTTAATGTAGCAGAAAAATGTTTATTTTCAGTATCTGTACAGATGTAAAATAATTACATAAACTGTTCTACACAAACTAATGCTGTGTGGTAATGATGACAACAGTGATTCAAACTTTGTTGTGAACTTTTTGGGTCTTTTTTTTTTATCAAAATGTTGTGAAGTGTTTTGTTTTGGGGTTTTTTGGTTTTTTAAAGTAAATAATTTTGACTAACCAGGGGAAAATTGTTGAAGCTTTTGCCAAAGCACTGACTTTAATAAATGTGCTCTGGCTTCAGAGGTCTTTTAGAAAAACAGAAACATTGTAACATAAAAGTCATACTTTTCTTCCAGCAGGTACTCAGTCAACTAATTTCCTATGACTCACATGTGGCAGTGCACTTCATGTACTTGGAAAAATGCATTAATAATTTCCAGGAGACGGGGCTGGATACCAACTTGTTACAGTCAGCTTGACTGTAGCAGAATAAATGCTCCCTGAACTGCAAAAACAGTTTAGTGATGCATATTTTTCCTCACAAATAATCTTTGAGCAAATACAGACTGTTTGATTTCAGGCTACTTAACTCTGAAAGGGACCAAAAAGGGATGAAATGAGATGATGAAGTGTGAGAGGGACTGCCAACTGGGAGCACTGGAACATTCTGGCCTGCCATGAGCAGTCAACTTGAGCAACAAAATTATAACAAGCAGTAATGTGTTGGCAGCGCTCTCAGAAACATGTGTGAGGCACGAGTGTATCATCTCACTCGTAGACAGTATAAAAGATCACACTGTGATGTCACCAATGGATTAGTACAGTCCACTTATAAAGCACTGCCTTAAGCATTTCCTCTGTCACCATCTTGGGGTTTTGAAACTAGACTAGCGAGAGGTAGATCTCACCTAACCACATGCTCACTGGCTAATGACTTGTAATTGACAGGTTGTTAATGCGTGGTCCACCCCAAAGGTGCACATAACTGCATGCAGTCTGTCTGATATTTTATAATCTCGATAATTTTCCTCTCAGATGAGCAGGGGATAACACTGAATTACACACATAGTTGCTGAAGTAATTGTGTGATTGTTTCACATGATATGAATCCAGACTCATTTTCCAAACAGTGGTAGCTGGCAATGACAACCTGTCCACCTGAATGATTTGTGTACTAATCTTTGCATATATATAGCATGAGAAAAATAAGAATAGGAGGGTAATTTGCATCTAAGATTAGCAAATTTGGACGTCTGCCAAAGTAAAATTGGAACCAAAGTAGAACCAGCTACTGTAGCGCATTTTAGTGGCTCATCATATTTCTGAGTATGAGATAATCTAAAAAAGAAACAAACCCTGCACAACAAAGGAAACTGCCATAATCTCTCATATCAGCAGATGCACATTCATCTGAAATAAAGACTTTTAGACTTACTTTTTGATTCACATTTTGAGTAACTCAGTTTGTTTAAAGGAGACTGGAATTAATTTTATAGCTACGATCATGCGTGTCTTTCAGAGACTGATGCACACGGAGAGCTGGAAGAAGAAAAATGTTTGCCTATAGCAAGATGGCCTGGCTGGGCGAAGTGAGGTGGAGACAAAGTATTTGTTAACCAGCAAGCACAGCTCAGTTAAAATGAGGGAGATAGAGGTTGTAATCAAAGTCTGTGTTTGTGTGTGGGCATGTAAGCAGTAGCGTGTAATTACTTGACAATATTTCTCTTTGACTTGTACTGTTGCTCTGAGCCCAGTGAGAGCAAAAAAAAGAAACACCAAAATGGTAATGACTGCAACACATTTAGACATTAAACACACACCCAGGACACAGGTAGAATGCTAAAGACTCACAAAGTGTCCTAGTGGAAGCCTGGGCTCAATGTGCCCCGAATTTACAAAGACCTTAAACTGCTTGTCATTCACACCATGAAGACCCAAAACTCTTGGCTTGAAATATATATCTATATATTTGTTTATTTATTAATACACATATTGAGTCACTCCAAGGTGCTTTAAATTGTAAGATAACGACCCTACAATAATTACAGAGAAAACCCAACAATCAAAACGACCCCCTATGAGCAGCACTTGGTGACAGTGGGAAGGAAAAACTCCCTTTTTTAACAGGAAGAAACCTCCAGCAGAACCAGGCTCAGGGAGGGGGGGTCATCTGCTGTGACCGGTGGGGGCTGAGGGGAGAGAGACAGGACAAAAGACATGCTGTGAAAGAGAGACAGAGATTAATAATAACTAATGATTAAATGCAAAGTGGGGTATAAACAGAGTGAAAAGAGGTGAATGTAAAAGAAATGCTCAGTGCATTATGGGAACCCCCCAGCAGCCTAGGCCTATAGCAGCATAACTAAGAGATGGTTCAGGGTCACCTGATCCAGCCCTAACTATAAGCTTGATCATGAAGAAAAGTTTTAAGCCTAATCTTAAAAATAGAGAGGGTGTCTGTCTCCTGAATCCAAGCTGGGAGCTGGTTCCACAGAAGAGGGGCCTGAAAGCTGAAGCTCTGCCTCCCATTCTACTCTTAAGTATGGAGCTTTTGGGACAGCCTGAATTACAATAGTCCAGTCTAGAAGTAATAAATGCATGAATTAGATTTTCAGCATCACTCTGAGAAAGGATGTTTCTAATTTTAGAAATATTGCGCAAATGCAAGAAAGAAAGCAGTGTCCTCATGGAGAGATAAAGCTGTGTGTCATCTGCATAACAATGAAAATTGATGCAGTGCTTTCTAATAATACTGCCTAAGGGAAGCATGTATAATGTAAATAAAATTGGTCCTAGCACAGAACCCTGTGGAACTCCATAATTAACCTTAGTGTGTGAAGAAGACTCCCCATTTACATGAACAAATTGGAGTCTATGAGATAAATATGATTCAAACCACTGCAGTGCAGTACCTTTAATACCTAGTAGCAATGCTCTAATCTCTGTAATAAAATGTTATGGTCAACAGTATCAAAGCTGCACTGAGGTCCAACAGGACAAGCACAGAGATGAGTCCACTGTCAGAGGCTGTAAGAAGATCATTTGTAACCTTCACTAATGCTGTTTCTGTACTGTGATGAATTCTGAAACCTGACTGAAACTCTTCAAATAAACCGTTCCTCTGCAGATGATCAGTTAGCTGTTTTACAACTACTCTTTCAAGAGTCTTTGAGAGAAAAGGAGACTGTTCATCTCTCTGCCCACCTTCCTGGCTCTAGTATACAGAATACAACTTTATTACTACTATAGTTATCTTTTTACTATTAGCTTACAATGACAAGTGGTGGAGGAACAAAACACAGTGACAACACATTCCTGCACATAAAGCTGTATTATTTCTACATAAAGTATCAAAAATAAAAGTATTTATACTGCAGAAAAATGTTCCCCATCATATTGAACAGTATTACTTCCACAGATGATAAAGACTGAGTTCATTTTAAACACTTTATATTCTGCTAATCTACAATGCAATGTGTTATATTCTATAAAATCATAGGTCTGTATTGTGTGTCCTGTGAGGACAAAATCAGCTTTTCATCAGCTCAGAAACATAGAAACATTTTTTTTAAAGTATATTAAATATATTTATATATATATATATATATATATATATATATTTTTTTTTTTTTTTTTTTTTTTTTTAATTACAGCTGAATAAAATGGCTTGTGCACTCTGCAACGGGATTAAATATTAATGAAAAATAAAGATGGTGTCTTAATAAAACAGCTGGTTAAACTTTGTACATTTGGTGATTTTTCAGCTGTGGCTGTGTTTCACCACGTTGTCCCATCACCTGTAGTGGTACAGTGGCTCACATTGTTGTACCTTGCTCTTGTACTTTCCTGTAAAGTAGTTTCCAACTCTCATTGTTGTCCCAGTGTTGTAATTAAGGACTCTGCATTCCTCCTGTGAATATTCACCAGTCTCAACTCGTGGATTTCCCAGCTCACAGCCTCTCAGCCACGCCATCAGGTTTCAGCAGCTCTTGGACTATTTCTTGCCGGCCCACTCTTCACCACGTTCCCACACTCGCTACGGACCCTGGCCAGTCAAACCTCCTCCAGCCGTTTGTTCTCCAAACCCCAAATGAGGTCTCCATTTACTAGATGCAATATATGCTTTACCATCTTTATTCAGCCACACAAACCCTCCCTCTCCTTCCTTTGCAGACTTTCCCTGATTGCCAGTCTCGTTATTTACTCGCCCCGATTCACTGCCTCTGTTTCTCCTTCACTGTAAATAAGTTCACTTTAACTCTCATCGGTTGCTTTGTCTGCTCCTTGGGGCCAGCAAAATTTGGTAACTATAACAGACATGGCAGGAGTTCCCCTCTCCATAACTGAACCTTTACGTTACATTAGTAACATGCTAAACAAATTATTGAATGTGTCTCACATCACACGTTGGCTGAGTTGCTCAGCAAGAGAAAACTCACCTTTTACAAGGATAAATTAGAGTGCTTGGTTACTTGCTAATGATAGCTCTGTTTCCGCACAAAGCTTAATTCCTAACTGATCTCAGAGCAGTGAAAAGTAGAGCCGGCAGCATCTCGGCTTGCATGTGAATCACTCTCCCAACAAAAACCAAAGGTTTATCCACAATGCGCAAACAACCAGAAAAAGCTGCTGGGCTCTCAGCTTGAAAATCTCCAGCCTGTGTTACTGGGACATGAGAGTGCCTACCTCATTTAAAGGTCAGTGGTTCTGTTATCAAGCTGTGTCAATTCTGCTTCCAGAGACAACAGCCAATTGTGGCCACAAGATGGCAGTGATGTAAAGGATGGATGCAAACAGGTATGAGGAGCTGTTTGAGATGAAAGCAAAGATTTTGGTACATTTTAATTTTATGACAATTTTTTAGATTTCGCTATACAAGCACTGCTTGCCCTGACAGAGTGCTACTACTACAAACCATGTGAGAAGTCCACTTATTGGCCTGATGTGTTTGAGGCTGGAGCTCTTTATATTTGACAATATGCATGCTGACTTGCATTCAGTAATGACCATCAAGCATTGAGCCACAGCCATGGCATAAATAGTATTTTATATTTAATATTAATTCTTTTAGGATTCTGTAGAAACTGTTCTTTACAGTGTGGTTTTAGATTCAAATATATTGTAGTACCAGCTACCAAAAGAATGCAATTGAATGTAATTAAGCACCGCAAATTTCATTATCTGGTTATTTGTTTGTAATCAGTTGACTGTAACAAAAAAAGACATCTTATACATAAGGCTAATTTTGGCAACATTATGGCACAGCTATTGTAACAAAAAATAAAGTTAGTATTTACATTTAAAATGAAAAAAAAATCTGTGTAAATTTTTAAAGTGTTTTTGACCCAAAAAGGAAAAAAAAAAACGTAACTTTAGTCCATCAGGTTTATTATTTATTTTATTGTTTTACTATTTATTATTCCTGCAATTAATTAATCACAATTTCACAGGAAGTACATACCTGGGAAACTCAGAAATCAGTTGAAAACAGGAAGCTTTCAGTGATTCTCTTTATATTAAGGCCTTTAAAAATACGTGTATATGGTTTGATCGTGGTTTTGTAAAAGCTCTGCTGTGTGGCAGGCAGCGTTTGGACCCCAGGACTCAGGAACAGATCACGGACAGTCAACAGCTTTATTGCTGGAGTTTACTCAAAATAAGAACAAACTAAAGACGAATAATTCACTGCACAGGAACGACACAGCATGAGGGAGAACACAACAAAGAACAGGAGGAGGATGAAGACACTAAATACACAAGAGGTAATAAGGAGAACGTGGACAGAGCCGGGGAGAACAGGTGAGCTGACACACACTAATGAGACTGAGGGAACAAGGAAACTAATTCAGTCCCTCAACAGAGGTGGCAGCCCCCAAATACCTCACCAGGGCCCCTGACAGGTTTGGGTTCAAATGCATCCTTTAGCAAAGTTTTTAAAAAGCTCTTTTTTTTCCTATAATGCATGACCGCCATATTCTGGAAACATTTTAATATACCAACAAAAAGGAGGGAATACTCAACATCCGTTTTAGTATTTCCCTGATCTGAGGGTGATTCTCGGTGAAGTAAATGCATTAAATCAAAATTTGAAATAGGAAACAAGAAATAAAGAATTTTCTATACTTTTAATACATTACAAACAATCGTTCTCTGTGTATCGAGTAAATGAAAGTCTGAGTTATAAAACATTCAGACATTTGTTCATATTATCACAAAAATGCTTGAAATACAAGGCTGGTCTGTCAACACATTTAATATTAAACAAAAGATCTCAACTTTTCTCTTTTAAAGCAGAATAAATCCCACATAAATATTCTGTTGCTGCTCTGTGCTTTTGGTCACTGAGTGAGAACAAGTTGGCGAGGAAAGTCAAATTGCCTTTACAAATCACAGTGTGAGTGTGAGAGACAGCCCAGCGAGACGCAGCGGTCTCTGGCTTTGGAAAGCGTCACAGAAGTTCATGGCTTTGAAATGAATGCACTGAGCAAACTTTAGTGATAATACAGCTGGAGATGCTTTCAGTTTTAGTTATCTTCATGCTGGGAGAGTTCTCTCCCAAAAAGAGCTGTTTGCTAGATCGTGGTCACGCAGCAGAAACAGATGAGTCTTCGAGTGAGGACGGAGATATCAGGAGCATCACAGGCTTGCTTTCAGAGATTATCTGTTACCACGATTGATGCACTCAGGATTAATGTGCCTTGTGCTTGTTCTTTAGATATTCCTAATGCAAATGTGACAGTACGCCACTTGGGAAGAACGCTTAAAAGAGAAGATGATCAGAGAATTGTTCTATTTGTGTTTTGATAGTGATATTGTAGTAAAGCTGTGCACACTTTGATCAGTGATTGATAAACAGATTCATTCAGTACTTGGAAAAGATTGTGTGCATCCAGTTAGCTTTGTGCTGAGCAGTAACTGCACATTTAAAAGAAAACAACAACAACCTCTTTTATTAAACGTTCCTTCGTTCAGACCCTCCACGTTTTCTTTGAAACCATCCCAGCCTGTTTAAGATCATCATCCTTTTTTTGAAAGGTCTACTTCCATTTCAACTTCAACTTTTGAACAGATGGCCTCACTTTACCTTCAGGCACTCACTGATATGATTGAAAAAATGCAAAAGTGAATCAGTGACTGCAGGCTGCTCAGTCCCTGAAGCAGTGAAACAATCTTAAACCATAACATTTCCCAAGAATTTGCTTTACAACTGAAATGAGCTTCTTTTCCTAAAGCGCAGCCTTTGGACTGCAGCAAATATGTCTGGTGTGGCCAGTTAAGCCTACAGCACCGTGAAAAAATATTCACCCCTTCCTGATTTTTATTAGGGGCGTAAACCATTATGAATTTGTTTATTTCTAATACCAACCTCATTGATGCATTTTGTTTTGTTCTATTTGTCTTGTAATATTAGCCAAAGATAACCTGAGTACTGTACGCTTCAGCTTCAGGGGGCAAACTGATGGCTGATCATCCTCCTTCAGGATTTTCTGAGAGCAGCATTCATGGTTCCATCAAAAGTCGTGCACGTCCTGAAGCAGCAAAGCAGCCCCAGACCATCACACTACCACCACCATGTTTGACTCTCGGTATGATGTTCTTTTTATTAAATGTTGTGTTAGTTTCACATCAGATTGAACAGAACTCAAACATTCCAAAACGTTCCCAAAAGTCTCGACCATCCAGATGTTTGTTGGCAAAAGTGAGACGAGGCTCTGTGGTTTTGGGTCAGCAGTGGTTTTCTCCTTGAGCTCTCCTATGGAGGCCATTTTTGCTCAGTCTCCTTATTGTTGAATCATGAACTCTGACCGTAACTGAGCCAAGTGGGACCTGCAGTTCTTTAGATGTTGCTCTGGGTTAGTGTGCGACCTTCTGGATGAGTCGTCGATGTGGAGTAATTTTGGTTCCAAGTTTTCTCCATTTGTGGATAACGGCTCTCACTGTGGTTCAGAGTCTCAAAGCCTTAGAAATGGCTTTGTGACCCTTTCCAGACAATCATGACTTTGTTTCCATCTGGTTTTGAGTTTATTTAGAGTGTGATATGATGTGTTGCTTTGTGAGATCTTTTAGAGTACATCACTTTGTCAAACTGGTTCTAACTACCGTATTTTCCGGAGTATAAGTCGCACTTTTTTTCATAGTTTGGCTGGGGGTGCGACCTATACTCCGGAGCGACGTATATGTGACATTTATAACACATGAACCAAAATACTCCAGCCACTTGACATCTCCGTGAACTGCAGCTTTAAGGCAGTCTTGCGTAACCTGTGGGCGCAGTGGATGATGGATGGAGAGCACAGCTTAACGGCAACTGGGAGAATGCGCCACCCAACTTTCCTGGAAGTCATTGGATGAATCAAGAAAACATGGGCTTCAGTGACAAACCATCCTGTTGGGATTCAGAAAGGCTGGAATAATTGGAACTGCAGCTGACGACGAGTCTGACTAACGCGACACAGAAGAGGAAGCAGCGCTTTGTCTACGGAGTGTACGGAATTGTTTAGAAGTGACACCGAGGATGAAGAATTCAATGGATTGATGGTTTGGTTAACTTGTTAGTATGTTCTTTATGCTATGGTTATCTGAATAACTGTTAATGTTACGTTAACATACCGAACACGTGTTCGTTGTGCGTCATGTAGCTGAATGTGTTACGTTAGCATAACGTAGGCGTAACCGTGTTCGTCCTGTTCTTTAATCCATTATTATTTTAAATTGCCGTTCAAGATGGAATTTCTGCTCTGGGTCTCGGATTCTATCAAATACCCCCCCCCCCCCACCCCCCCCCAAAAAAAGTGCGACTTATAGTCCAGTGCGACCTATATATGTTTTTTTCTTCTTTATTATGCATTTTTTGGCTGGTGCGACCTATACTCCGGAGCGACGTATAGTCCGAAAAATACGGTAAGTGATTTCTTGATTCAACAGGTCTGGCAGTAATTCAATTCAATTCAATTCAGTTTTATTTATATAGCACCAAATCACAGCAAACAGTCACCTCAAGGCGCTTCATATTGTAGGTAAAGACCCTACAATAATACAGAGAAAACCCAACAGTCAAAACGACCCCCTATGATCAAGCACTTTCAACAGTGGGAAGGAAAAACTCCCTTTAAACTCAGGCTCAGGGAGGGGCAGTCATCTGCTGTGACCGGCTGAGGGGGGAGAGACAGGACAGGGGGGAGAATCAGGTCTGCGTGTGGCTAGTGAAACTGAAATCAGCTTTCCAAAAAATGTGATTACTCTCAGCTAATTCATGGTGTAACAAGGGGGGAAAAACTTTTTCACACCGGCCAGGTATGCCTGGATAGTTTTATTTTTAATGTATGGAATCCTCATTTGGATTTATGGTTATTTTTGTCTATTAGTAAAACAGAATTATCCATTGGGTTAAAATCCAAGTACAGTTTTACAGTTCAAAGTACTACAAAACTATTTTCTGTATTTCCAGTGGAGTTTAATACCTTTCAAAGTCAGTGACACATCAGCATAGGCTGAGAAATCAATTACTGGAAACAATTAGCAGCCCTGAGTGGCTTTCTTAAACCCACTGAAAGCCTTTGGGAGGTGGAAGGTGTGTCCTAGCTGATTTAACCCTGAATTTATCAGGGATATTTCTATAAGTAACAGGAGCTGTAATTTTATAGTTCAAGTACTGAAATTCAACAGGGTGGGGTGGCATACATATAAACTGGGTCAAAAACAACTCAAACACCAACATTACATATCCCTAAGTGATCATAGTTTAGCCTATATTATTGATAAAATTAAATTTCAAACCACTGTAAAAAGAAAATTAGTTACTTTTTTGTTTTTACATGATTAAGTAAAGAATCTGTGGCCCTCACACAGTTCATGTGCTGCTTTTCTCGCCCTTCACGGTCTACAAAAGGTTCTTATGTCGATCCTATAAATTAAATAACTGACAGATCACAGCAGCATATAAATAAGTTGTAGCTCTCCTGCTGCGAGTGGAGGTAGTACAGCCTAAAGAGAAAATCCCTTGAAAGGGTTTCAGAGAAGCCAACACTGCACTGACACCTGGAGAAATACCAATTTGATCTGGAACAACTTGCAACCTTTAGAGGTTTGAAGCACACAACAAAGAGTTAAAGGACATTTTTTTTTTTTTTTATAAAATGCTCAACCAAAAGCAGCAAAATGAAACATTTTTGTTGTGGAGTGCACTGTTCAGAGGCATTTCTTTGATAAAGCAACAGAAAAATAATGGTGGATACATCCTGGAAACGAAAAGTGCCAAACTGAGCACTGTGAATGTCACCGGAGCAAATGATCTTCATCTTTTTAGGCTGAATTCACATTTCATCCTGTACTGTACGGTCAATAAGTTTCCCATGTATATCAATATATCATTTTGTTTTCTGCAGAGTTACCATAAACAGATACAACTGGCAACAAACTACACAACCAGTCTTGTATTGGTCAGTGTTCAAATGCTGGACACAAGAAAAAAAAAGACAAGTTTTACTTTCTTTATGCTGATACAGCATATCAGCACAGACTCACACCAACTGTCACGCATGAGGGTGGAGGTGTGATGATTTGAGCTTGTTTTGCATGCACAGGAATTGGGAACCTTGCAGTCACTGAGTATACCAAAGTATTCTCGAGTCAGCTGTGCGGCCATGGGTCCAACAGCTAAAGTTTAGCTCACACTGTCAGGACAATGATGCCAAACACATCAGCCAATCTACAAAGAATGTCTGGAAAAGAAAAAATATAAAGGTAAACCCAAAAGTAGTCAAAAACAGTCCTACACCCCAGCAGGGGTCTAGGTGAGCTCTGAGGATTTTGGGATTCAGGATCAGGTAGGAAGCTGATGGAATGTCTGACTGGAGACTTCCAGAGCAGAGGTTATCTGGCTGGCTGAAGGCATTTGGGAGAACTCATTTCAGGCAAACCACAGCCAGCACATCACAAGGAAATATATATTTTTTTTTTTATAACAAAGCAACAGTACAGTTGAATGACATATCAGCTTTGTGCTTGATTATTAAAGGCATAATTTTGAATTAGGAAAAATGTGGAAGGAGACCAGGAAGCATAAACAACCGGCTGTTGACTGAATTGATACAGAATTTTGCTGTTGGAGTGCATGTTTGTTCTAGATAATGACACATCAACCAAGCAATTTCAATCTGACATTAATTACTGTATTGCAATAGGATCACTTGATGAGGTGGTAACTGTATTTATGGCGTGCATCACAAAGAAAAATGAAATGTTCTCTGTCCGATTTGAACATTTCACTACAAATTCAATTTTCTGGCAAACCATAAACAATTATTGTTATTTTCCTTTTTGAGTGACAGCCCATTCTTCACCTGTCAAGATATCTGGCACTGGTTAGGGACACACTGAATTACATATGTACACGCGCACAGGCAAACGCACACGCAAGTGCATAGTTTCTCAGTTAAAGGTTATGGACTTGAAGAATGTTCTCATTACTTCTTTGTACAACACTATCTGTATATGCCTCAGCTGTGGAACGTGCACAATGTGTAAATGCATGTGTGTGTATTTGTGCATGTTTGTGCACGTGCATATGTGGGGATAATGAGCTGGTAGTGCTCTCAAAGTGTGAGCTTGTGTGCTGATAGCCAAGGTGGTAACTAACACTCTGACAACACTCTCCATCACCTTAAACCTC